>NC_090649.1:490699230-490989230 GCF_040937935.1 Hyperolius riggenbachi
GGTCTACTTTCCAAAATGGGGTCATTTGTGGGGTGTGTTTACTGTCCTGACATTTTGGGGGGTGCTAAATTGTAAGCACCCCTGTAAAGCCTAAAGGTGCTCATTGGACTTTGGGCCCCTTAGCGCAGTTAGGCTGCAAAAAAGTGCCACACATGTGGTATTGCCGTACTCAGGAGAAGTAGTATAATGTGTTTTGGGGTGTATTTTTACACATACCCATGCTGGGTGGGAGAAATATCTCTGTAAATGACAATTTATTTTTTTTTACACACAATTGTCCATTTACAGAGATCTTCCTCCCACTCAGCATGGGTATGTGTAAAAATACACCCTAAAACACATTATACTACTTCTCCTGAGTACTGCGATACCACGTGTGGCACTTTTTTGCACCCTAACTGCGCTAAAGGGCCCAAAGTCCAATGAGTACCTTTAGGATTTCACAGGTCATTTTGAGAAATTTCGTTTCAAGACTACTCCTCACGGTTTAGGGCCCCTAAAATGCCAGGGCAGTATAGGAACCCCACAAATGACCCCATTTTAGAAAGAAGACACCCCAAGGTATTCCGTTAGGAGTATGGTGAGTTCATAGAAGATTTTATTTTTTGTCACAAGTTAGCGGAAAATGACACTTTGTGAAAAAACACAATTAAAATCAATTTTCGCTAACTTGTAACAAAAAATAAAATCTTCTATGAACTCGCTATGCTACTAACGGAATACCTTGGGGTGTCTTCTTTCTAAAATGGGGTCATTTGTGGGGTTCCTATACTGCCCTGGCATTTTAGGGGCCCTAAACCGTGAGGAGTAGTCTTGAAACGAAATTTCTCAAAATGACCTGTGAAATCCTAAAGGTACTCATTAGACTTTGGGCCCTTTAGCGCAGCTAGGGTGCAAAAAAGTGCCACACATGTGGTATCGCCGTACTTGGGAGAAGTAGTACAATGTGTTTTGGGGTGTATTTTTACACATACCCATGCTGGGTGGGAGAAATACCTCTGTAAATGGACAATTGTGTGTAAAAAAATCAAAAGATTGTCATTTACAGAGGTATTTCTCCCACCCAGCATGGGTAGGTGTAAAAATACACCCCAAAACACATTGTACTACTTCTCCCGAGTACGGCGATACCACATGTGTGGCACTTTTTTGCACCCTAACTGCGCTAAGGGGCCCAAAGTCCAATGAGTACCTTTAGGATTTCACAGGTCATTTTTGTTTCAAGACTACTCCTCACGGTTTAGGGCCCCTAAAATGCTAGGGCAGTGTAGGAACCCCACAAATGACCCCATTTTAGAAAGAAGACACCCCAAGGTATTCCGTTAGGAGTATGGTGAGTTCATAGAAGTTTTAATTTTTTTGTCACAAGTTAGCAGAAATTGATTTTAATTGTTTTTTTTCACAAAGTGTCATTTTCCGCTAACTTGTGACAAAAAATAAAATCTTCTATGAACTCACCATACTCCTAACGGAATACCTTGGGGTGTCTTCTTTCTAGAATGGGGTCATTTGTGGGGTTCCTATACTGCCCTGGCATTTTAGGGGCCCTAAACCGTGAGGAGTAGTCTTGAAACCAAATGTCGCAAAATGACCTGTGAAATCCTAAAGGTACTCATTGGACTTTGGGCCCCTTAGCGTACTTGGGGTGTAAAAAAGTGCCACACGTGGTACCGCCGTACTCAGGAGAAGTAGTATAATGTGTTTTGGGGTGTATTTTTACACATACCCATGCTAAGTGGGAGAAATATCTCTGTAAATGACAATTGTTTGATTTTTTTACACACAATTGTCTATTTACATAGAAATTTCTCCCACCCAGCATGGGTATGTGTAAAAATACACCCCAAAACACATTATACTACTTTTCCTGAGTACGGCGGTACCACATGTGTGACACTTTTTTGCAGCCTAGGTGCGCTAAGGGGCCCAACGTCCTATTCACAGGTCATTTTGAGGCATTTGTTTTCTAGACTACTCCTCACGGTTTAGGGCCCCTAAAATGCCAGGGCAGTATAGGAACCCCACAAGTGACCCCATTTTAGAAAGAAGACACCCCAAGGTATTCCGTTAGGTGTATGGCGAGTTCATAGAAGATTTTATTTTTTGTCACAAGTTAGTGAAAAATGACACTTTGTGAAAAAAAACCAATAAAAATCAATTTCCGCTAACTTTTGACAGAAAATAAAATCTTCTATGAACTCGTCATACACCTAACGGAATACCATGGGGTGTCTTTTTTTCTAAAATGGGGTCACTTGTGGGGTTCCTATACCGCCCTGGCATTTTACAGGCCCAAAACCGTGAGTAGTCTGGAAACCAAATGTCTCAAAATGACTGTTCAGGGGTATAAGCATCTGCAAATTTTGATGACAGGTGGTCTATGAGGGGGCGAATTTTGTGGAACCGGTCATAAGCAGGGTGGCCTCTTAGATGACAGGTTGTATTGGGCCTGATCTGATGGATAGGAGTGCTAGGGGGTTGACAGGAGGTGATTGATGGGTGTCTCAGGGGGTGATTAGAGGGGAAAATAGATGCAATCAATGCACTGGGGAGGTGATCGGAAGTGGGTCTGAGGGGGATCTGAGGGTTTGGCCGAGTGATCAGGAGCCCACACGGGGCAAATTAGGGCCTGATCTGATGGGTAGGTGTGCTAGGGGGTGACAGGAGGTGATTGATGGGTGTCTCAAGGTGTGATTAGAGGGGGGAATAGATGCAAGCAATGCACTGGCGAGGTGATCAGGGCTGGGGTCTGAGGGCATTCTGAGGGTGTGGGCGGGTGATTGAGTGCCCTAGGGGCAGATAGGGGTCTAATCTGATAGGTAGCAGTGACAGAGGGTGATTGATGGGTAATTAGTGGGTGTTTAGGGTAGAGAACAGATGTAAACACTGCACTTGGGAGGTGATCGGACGTCGGATCTGCGGGCGATCTATTGGTGTGGGTGATCAGATTGCCCGCAAGGGGCAGGTTAGGGGCTGATTGATGGGTGGCAGTGACAGCGGGTGATTGATGGGTGGCAGTGACAGGGGGTGATTGATGGGTGGCAGTGACAGGGGGTGATTAATGGGTGATTGATAGGTGATTGACAGGTAATCAGTGGGTTATTACAGGGGAGAACAGATGTAAATATTGCTCTGGCGAATTGATAAGGGGGGGGTCTGAGGGCAATCTGAGCGCGTAGGCGGGTGATTGGGTGCCCGCAAGGGGCAGATTAGGGTCTGATCTGATGGGTAACAGTGACAGGTGGTGATAGGGGGTGATTGATGGGTGATTGATGGGTAATTAGTGGGTGTTTAGAGGAGAGAATAGATGGAAACACTGCGCTTGGGTTGTGATCTGATGTCGGATCTGCGGGCGATCTATTGGTGTGGGTGGGTGATCAGATTGCCCGCAAGGGGCAGGTTAGGGGCTGTTTGTTGGGTGGCAGTGACAGGGGGTGATTGATGGGTGATAGGTGATTGGCAGGTGATTGACAGGTGATCAGTGGGTTATTACAGGGAAGGACAGATGTAATTAATGCACTGGCGAATTGATAAGGGGGGGGGGGGGTCTGAGGGCAATCTGAGCGTGTGGGTGGGTGATTGGGTGCCCGCAAGGGGCAGATTAGGGTCTGATCTGATAGGTAACAGTGACAGGTGGTGATAGGGGGTGATTGATGGGTAATTAGTGGGTGTTTAGAGAAGATAACAGATGTAAACAATACATTTGGGAGGTAATCTGACAGCGGGTTTGCGGGCAATCTAATGGTGTGGGTGGGTGATCAGATTGCCCGCAAGGGGCAGGTTAGGGGCTGATTGATGGGTGGCAGTGACAGGGGGTGACAGGGGTTGATTGATGGGTGATAGGTGATTGGCAGGTGATTGACAGGTGATCAGTGGGTTATTACTGGGAAGAACAGATGTAATTAATGCACTGGTGAATTGATAAGGGGGGGTCAGAGGGCAATCTGAGCGTGTGGGCGGGTGATTGGGTGCCCGCAAGGGGCAGATTAGGGTCTGATCTGATAGGTAAAAGTGAAAGGTGGTGATAGGGGGTGATTGATGGGTAATTAGTGGGTGTTTAGAGGAGAGAATAGATGTAAACAATGGATTTGGGAGGTGATCTGATGTCGGATCTGCGGGCGATCTATTGGTGTGGGGGGGTGATCAGATTGCCCGCAAGGGGCAGGTTAGGGGCTGATTGATGGGTGGCAGTGACAGGGGGTGATTGATGGGTGATTGACAGGCGATTGACAGGTGATTGACAGGTGATCAGGGGGGATAGATGCATACAGTACATGGGGGGGGGGGGGGTCTGGGGAGAATCTGAGGGGTGGGGGGGTGATCAGGAGGGAGCAGTGGGCAGGGGGGGGGTAAAAAAAATAGCGTTGACAGATAGTGACAGGGAGTGATTGATGGGTGATTAGGGGGGTGATTGGGTGCAAACAGGGGTCTGGGGGGTGGGCAGGGGGGGGGGGTCTGATGGGTGCTGTGGGCGATCTGGGGCAGGGGGGGTAAAAAATCAGTGTGCTTGGTGCAGACTAGGGTGGCTGCAGCCTGCCCTTGTGGTCCCTCGGACACTGGGACCACCAGGGCAGGAGGCAGCCTGTATAATACACTTTGTAAACATTACAAAGTGTATTATACACTTTGTATGCGGCGATCGTCGGGTTAACATCCCGCCGGCGCTTCCGTATGGCCGGCGGGATGTTGCGGCGGGTGAGCGGCGCCAGGCGGAGGCGGAGGATCGCGTCACGGATGACGCGATCGCTCCGCCCATGCCCCTACAAGGACCGCCGCCATTTGTCAAGACGGCGGTCCTTGCGGGGTGCACTTCCCGGCCGCCAATTGTACATACGGCGGTCGGGAAGTGGTTAAGAGGCGCCCCTGGATACCGTCGGTATAGATATCACACAGAAAAAATTAGATTCTTGCCTACCTTAAATGAGACTTGTGTTGGTGTATATTAAAATAATAATTTATTAGAACTATAAGCACTTCAGACAGAGTATAAGAAATACAAAGGTGGGTTGCTGACAAGCAACCACTGTCATGGCGTTAGGGGAACGTGACACATCCCCTTGGGGTAGACTAACCTCCCTGGCGGTAATCCTGAGCTGAGCTCAAGCTTGCCGCCAGAGGTTCCATGCAAGTCGATGGAGGGCAGCGGGAGCTTTTACTCACCTCCCGTGGGATCCAGATGCCGGCAGCCATTCTCCTTCCTGTCCTCAGAGGCTCTGAATCACTCTGGTGAGATCGTCATCATTGATCTCACCAGAGTGTTACAGCGCCACCCGGTAGGCAGAGGTAAAATTGCAGCTCTGGAGCCCAGGGAGGTGAGTGAGAGCTGGGGCTGATGCAGGCATTCTGGTGGTATGGTTGTTTCCTGATTCTAGGATCTGAAATGTTCAAAAGGAGGCACTACACTCGCTTACATAATGGATCAGCTGCTTCTGTTTCTCGTGGGCTGTGTCCCGCGAAACGCATCACAATTATTGGACTACATTATTAAAGAACATTTTTGAAAAGTTTTATCTTGTTGAATTTTCTAAGGGGTGGTGAGAACCTCTTCCCCCATTTTTAATTGGAACATGGTTTTATCTCTGGTCCTTATTTAATTAACGTTTTCTCCTTCATTTTTTTTTTATTTTTCATGCTTTGTCCATAAAATGCCTGTTAAATCCCCACCCAATAAGAAAATTCTCAAGATGATTTTGAAAGTACTTTTTTCACCTACTTTTTGTCATCTTTCCAATTGCAAAGCTCTGAAAAGTTATTTGAAAAGCTGGATTGTCAGCCATTAAATCAAATTCCATTTACTCACTGCTCTGGGTTTATTATGTAGTCTACATCCTGGCCCTGCATTGCAAGCACTCCAATATAATCATAAATCAAGCATAAAGCAAGGCTCTCAGCTGATCTGATCGCTGGCCAGATCATCGGGCCGCAGTACACAAGCTAGATTCTAAGCAGAGGCGGTTATCAGCCACTTCGGAAGAGATTTATCTAACGTGTGTACACAGCTTAACTCACTTCTGCTGCTTGACACGCAAATACACATATGCTAATTTTTCTCCTGCGTTATCTCCTAGGAGATCATTTTCATATTCTCTTTAAACAGTGGCGTAGCTAAGGAGCTGTGGGCCCCGATGCAAGTTTTACATTGGGGCCCCCCAAGCAGTCCATACATAACAATTGATATAGCACACCAAAACCTGCCAAGGACAACTACAGTGTCAGAGGTGCAAGAAGGGGATGGGGAACAGTTTGTTACTGATTACCCTCAAGCACTCTATACATAGCAATCCCTGCCAATGGCAACTGCAGTGTCAGAGGTGCAAGAAGGGGATGGGGAACAGTTTGTTAATGATTACCAATATTCAAAGTATCTATAGAAGTGATTATTATGAGCACAGGACCAACAGAGAGCTAATACTGTAGCTGAGTAAGGGCCCTTCGAGGCCCCTCTGGCCAAAGGGCACCGATGCTGTCGCAACCTCTGCAACCCCTATTGCTACACCCCTGTCTTTTAAAATAACTTTTCAGGATTTCACAATTGAAAAAATGCCCAAAAGTTGGAGAAAAGGGGCTATCAAAAATGGTTTTAACCACTTAAGGACCGGGGCTGTTCTGTGTGATCTGCGCCGCGTGTGCTCTCCAGCCCGCAGCGCAGATGGTGTTAATGGCAGGGCGATCAGACTTCCCCCCTTTTTTCCCCACTAGGGGGATGACCTGCTGGGGGGGTCTGATCGCCGCCGCTCCGTGTGGCCGAGCGGGGGGCTCTTCAAAGACCCCCTCCGCAGCGTTTTCGGCCATACCTTCCTCTCCCTCCCTCTTCCTCTGATGTGCGCAGGACAGATATCCGTCCTGCGCCGGATAGCATAGGCTTCAGCCTATGATTGGCCGGGGATCTCCGATCTCCGTCACGGCGCTGGTGCGTAGCAGCGCCGTATTGATGTAAACAGCGGGGATTTCTTCCCCGCGTGTTTACATTATGCGTGCGAGCCGCGATTGGCGGCTCGCACACTGTTCACGGGGACACCCTCCGTGAACTGGCATGGATGCAAAACCACAAATGACCAGGCGCCGCCTATCGACGTTAGCTGGTCGTTAAGTGATTACGTTTTTTCTTGCTTAACCACCCTGGCGTTCTGATAAGATCGCCAGGGCGGCTGCGGGAGGGTTTTTTTAAATAGAAAAAAAACTATTTCATGCAGCCAACTGAAAGTTGGCTGCATGAAAGCCCACTAGAGGGCGCTCCGGATGCGTTCTTCTGATCGCCTCCGGCAGCCAGAAGTAACACAGAAGGCCGCAATGAGCGGCCTTCCGTGTTTCGCTTGCCTCGTCGCCATGGCGACGAGCGGAGTGACGTCATGGACGTCAGCCGACGTCCTGACGTCAGCCGCCTCCGATCCAGCCCTTAGCGCTGGCCGGAACTGTTTGTTCCGGCTACACTGGGCTCTGCGGCTGGGGGGACCCTCTTTCGCCGCTGCACGCGGCGAATCGCCGCGCTGCGGCGGCGATCAGGTAGCACACGCGGCTGGCAAAGTGCCGGCTGCGTGTGCTGCTCTTTATTTCATTAAAATTGGCCCAGCAGGGCCTGAGCGGCAGCCTCCGGCGGTACTGGACGAGCTGAGCTCGTCCAGACCGCTCAGGTGGTTAATGGTGGTTCAAAATGCATTTTATGACAAGGAGCCATATGCAATTTACTTTTTCTCCTGAGTTTTCTCCTAGAAGAAAATTTTTCATCGAACGTTTTAGTACTTTGCAATGGAAAAAGTAAAAAAAAAAGTAGTTGGAAAGTACTATAAAAACTATTTTGAGTATTTGTGTGCTTGCTGGTGGTTTAAAATGCATTGTATTGGCAAGTCTGAAAATTTCACAAAGGAGAAAACTCAGGCGAAGAAGTGAATTGCACAGGGGCCAAAAACCTACATTTCAGGAGTGAATTAAAATCCCAACAGTCCACAAAGAGAAAGAAAACGGAGACACTCGTAATATCTATAATAAAAAGTAGTGCTTAGGAAGTGAGCTCTGACCACAACTGGACAAGTATTCAAAGGGTACAAAAAATCTTCACTTTATTGCTAAATTTAGGTAGAATAAAAGCATGTAAATGGATCTCAGGAAAAAATGCACATGATACAAAACCCTCCCGCCCACCTAAAATAAAACCCAAAACCTAGGGGCGAGGACCCTTAACTGGATATAGATACCAGCGTGTATGATGGTACCTGCTGAGTAAGATACCGTGGGCAGTCCAAGTACACAGTAACAAATGTGCACACCACAAGTTAAATCACATGAGTCTTTCTTGCAAACAGTTCTGTGTATAATCCAAGCATGGAGTGAGTCCCACTCGCAGACTCATAAATGTAGCAAGCATGTAAAGTTAAAGCAAGAAAGAAGACCAGCAGTTTGTGGAGCAAAGGGCAAGCAAAAGCTGAAGCTGCATGTATTCCGTGATATGGCATAAGCAGTCCGCATGGACAGAAAATACCTGCCTCGTCAGTTCCGCAGCTCAGTCAAGTGTTGCTTTGGCATCCTCATTGTCTCCGGGTTTGCTGTGCTCTCGTGGTGTGCCCAATGTCTGTGGCAGTGGTAACAGATGGATCGCAGTCACGATGAATGGCCGCGGGACGCTAGCCCGCTGAAGGATGAGCTAAGCCTCAGCGCTGGATCAAAAGATCTGGAAACAGAGATCCTTCCGCGCGGACACTTCCGCGCCGGCTTGTAGGCAGGTTAACACGCTGGTGTAGGGTCCTCTAGCTCCTCCCACCGACCGGTTTCGCGCATGTGCGCTTCCTCAGGGTGTGGCTAAGTCATGACGGAATGTCGTACTTATATTCACATCACTCCTGTCCTGCCCATTGAATGGGTTGGGCCTGGCAGGAGTCTCACAGGACACAATTGAGGTACCGATCAAAATTGAATTTACGCAGCAGAGTAACTGTAATACACTCGTAATATCACCCATTCTATTTGTACACGCATTGAACTTGCTAAGTAATATCACCCATTCTATTTGTACGCGCATTGAACTTGCTAAGTAATCTCACCCATTCTATTTGTACACGCATTGAACTTGCTAAGTAATATCACCCATTCTAATTGTACACGCATTGAACTTGCTAAGTAATATCACCCATTCTATTTGTACGCGCATTGAACTTGCTAAGTAATATCACCCATTCTATTTGTACGCGCATTGAACTTGCTAAGTAATATCACCCATTCTATTTGTACGCGCATTGAACTTGCTAAGTAATCTCACCCATTCTAATTGTACACGCATTGAACTTGCTAAGTAATCTCACCCATTCTAATTGTACACGCATTGAACTTGCTAAGTAATATCACCCATTCTATTTGTACGCGCATTGAACTTGCTAAGTAATATCACCCATTCTATTTGTACGCGCATTGAACTTGCTAGGTAATCTCACCCATTCTAATTGTACACGCATTGAACTTGCTAAGTAATATCACCCATTCTATTTGTACGCGCATTGAACTTGCTAAGTAATCTCACCCATTCTAATTGTACACGCATTGAACTTGCTAAGTAATATCACCCATTCTAATTGTACACGCATTGAACTTGCTAAGTAATATTACCCATTCTATTTGTACACGCATTGAACTTGCTAAGTAATATCACCCATTCTAATTGTACGCGCATTGAACTTGCTAAGTAATATCACCCATTCTATTTGTACACGCATTGAACTTGCTAAGTAATATCACCCATTCTATTTGTACACGCATTGAACTTGATAAGTAATATCACCCATTCTATTTGTACACGCATTGAACTTGCTAAGTAATATCACCCATTCTAATTGTACACGCATTGAACTTGCTAAGTAATATCACCCATTCTATTTGTACACGCATTGAACTTGCTAAGTAATATCACCCATTCTAATTGTACACGCATTGAACTTGCTAAGTAATATCACCCATTCTATTTGTACACGCATTGAACTTGCTAAGTAATATCACCCATTCTAATTGTACGCGCATTGAACTTGCTAAGTAAGATCACCCATTCTAATTGTACACGCATTGAACTTGCTAAGTAATATCACCCATTCTAATTGTACACGCATTGAACTTGCTAAGTAATGTCACCCATTCTATTTGTACACGCATTGAACTTGCTAAGTAATATCACCCATTCTAATTGTACACGCATTGAACTTGCTAAGTAATATCACCCATTCTATTTGTACACGCATTGAACTTGCTAAGTAATATCACCCATTCTAATTGTACGCGCATTGAACTTGCTAAGTAATATCACCCATTCTAATTGTACACGCATTGAACTTGCTAAGTAATATCACCCATATATATTCAGCATATTCAGCAGTGGTGCCTGGGAGACATCTCGAGCTCACTCCAACCTGAATTATCGCAAATTCTTTCTGTTTTAGGAAAGCAAACTTTTGTTTTTCCATTCTAATTGTACACGCATTGAACTTGCTAAGTAATATCACCCATTCTATTTGTACACGCATTGAACTTGCTAAGTAATATCACCCATTCTATTTGTACGTGCATTGAACTTGCTAAGTAATATCACCCATTCTATTTGTACGCGCATTGAACTTGCTAAGTAATATCACCCATTCTATTTGTACGCGCATTGAACTTGCTAAGTAATATCACCCATTCTATTTGTACACGCATTGAACTTGCTAAGTAATCTCATCCATTCTATTTGTACGCGCATTGAACTTGCTAAGTAATCTCACCCATTCTAATTGTACACGCATTGAACTTGCTAAGTAATATCACCCATTCTAATTGTACACGCATTGAACTTGCTAAGTAATATCACCCATTCTATTTGTACACGCATTGAACTTGCTAAGTAATATCACCCATTCTAATTGTACGCGCATTGAACTTGCTAAGTAATATCACCCATTCTAATTGTACACGCATTGAACTTGCTAAGTAATATCACCCATTCTATTAGTACACGCATTGAACTTGCTAAGTAATATCACCCATTCTAATTGTACGCGCATTGAACTTGCTAAGTAATATCACCCATTCTAATTGTACACGCATTGAACTTGCTAAGTAATATCACCCATATATATTCAGCATATTCAGCAGTGGTGCCTGGGAGACATCTCGAGCTCACTCCAACCTGAATTATCGCAAATTCTTTCTGTTTTAGGAAAGCAAATTTTTGTTTTTCCATTCTAATTGTACACGCATTGAACTTGCTAAGTAATATCACCCATTCTATTTGTACACGCATTGAACTTGCTAAGTAATATCACCCATTCTATTTGTACGCGCATTGAACTTGCTAAGTAATATCACCCATTCTATTTGTACGCGCATTGAACTTGCTAAGTAATATCACCCATTCTATTTGTACGCGCATTGAACTTGCTAAGTAATATCACCCATTCTATTTGTACACGCATTGAACTTGCTAAGTAATCTCATCCATTCTATTTGTACGCGCATTGAACTTGCTAAGTAATCTCACCCATTCTAATTGTACACGCATTGAACTTGCTAAGTAATATCACCCATTCTAATTGTACACGCATTGAACTTGCTAAGTAATATCACCCATTCTATTTGTACGCGCATTGAACTTGCTAAGTAATATCACCCATTCTAATTGTACGCGCATTGAACTTGCTAAGTAATATCACCCATTCTAATTGTACACGCATTGAACTTGCTAAGTAATATCACCCATTCTATTTGTACACGCATTGAACTTGCTAAGTAATATCACCCATTCTATTTGTACACGCATTGAACTTGCTAAGTAATATCACCCATTCTAATTGTACGCGCATTGAACTTGCTAAGTAATATCACCCATTCTAATTGTACACGCATTGAACTTGCTAAGTAATATCACCCATATATATTCAGCATATTCAGCAGTGGTGCCTGGGAGACATCTCGAGCTCACTCCAACCTGAATTATCGCAAATTCTTTCTGTTTTAGGAAAGCAAATTTTTGTTTTTCCATTCTAATTGTACACGCATTGAACTTGCTAAGTAATATCACCCATTCTATTTGTACACGCATTGAACTTGCTAAGTAATATCACCCATTCTATTTGTACGCGCATTGAACTTGCTAAGTAATATCACCCATTCTATTTGTACGCGCATTGAACTTGCTAAGTAATATCACCCATTCTATTTGTACGCGCATTGAACTTGCTAAGTAATATCACCCATTCTATTTGTACACGCATTGAACTTGCTAAGTAATCTCATCCATTCTATTTGTACGCGCATTGAACTTGCTAAGTAATCTCACCCATTCTAATTGTACACGCATTGAACTTGCTAAGTAATATCACCCATTCTAATTGTACACGCATTGAACTTGCTAAGTAATATCACCCATTCTATTTGTACACGCATTGAACTTGCTAAGTAATATCACCCATTCTATTTGTACGCGCATTGAACTTGCTAAGTAATATCACCCATTCTATTTGTACGCGCATTGAACTTGCTAAGTAATATCACCCATTCTATTTGTACGCGCATTGAACTTGCTAAGTAATATCACCCATTCTATTTGTACACGCATTGAACTTGCTAAGTAATCTCATCCATTCTATTTGTACGCGCATTGAACTTGCTGAGTAATCTCACCCATTCTAATTGTACACGCATTGAACTTGCTAAGTAATATCACCCATTCTAATTGTACACGCATTGAACTTGCTAAGTAATATCACCCATTCTATTTGTACACGCATTGAACTTGCTAAGTAATATCACCCATTCTAATTGTACGCGCATTGAACTTGCTAAGTAATATCACCCATTCTAATTGTACACGCATTGAACTTGCTAAGTAATATCACCCATTCTATTTGTACACGCATTGAACTTGCTAAGTAATATCACCCATTCTATCTGTACACGCATTGAACTTGCTAAGTAATATCACCCATTCTAATTGTACACGCATTGAACTTGCTAAGTAATATCACCCATTCTATTTGTACACGCATTGAACTTGCTAAGTAATATCACCCATTCTATTTGTACGCGCATTGAACTTGCTAAATAATCTCACCCATTCTATTTGTACACGCATTGAACTTGCTAAGTAATATCACCTATTCTATTTGTACACGCATTGAACTTGCTAGGTAATATCACCCATTCTATTTGTACGCGCATTGAACTTGCTAAGTAATATCGCCCATTCTATTTGTACACACATTGAACTTGCTAAGTAATATCACCCATTCTATTTGTACACGCATTGAACTTGCTAAGTAATATCACCCATTCTAATTGTACGCGCATTGAACTTGCTAAGTAATATCACCCATTCTATTTGTACGCGCATTGAACTTGCTAAGTAATATCACCCATTCTATTTGCGCGCGCATTGAACTTGCTAAGTAATATCACCCATTCTATTTGTACACGCATTGAACTTGCTAAGTAATATCACCCATTCTATTTGTACACGCATTGAACTTGCTAAGTAATATCGCCCATTCTATTTGTACACGCATTGAACTTGCTAAGTAATATCACCCATTCTATTTGTACACGCATTGAACTTGCTAAGTAATATCGCCCATTCTATTTGTACACGCATTGAACTTGCTAAGTAATATCGCCCATTCTATTTGTACACGCATTGAACTTGCTAAGTAATATCACCCATTCTATTTGCGCGCGCATTGAACTTGCTAAGTAATATCACCCATTCTATTTGCGCGCGCATTGAACTTGCTAAGTAATATCACCCATTCTATTTGTACACGCATTGAACTTGCTAAGTAATATCACCCATTCTATTTGCGCGCGCATTGAACTTGCTAAGTAATATCACCCATTCTATTTGTACACGCATTGAACTTGCTAAGTAATATCACCCATTCTATTTGTACACGCATTGAACTTGCTAAGTAATATCACCCATTCTATTTGTACACGCATTGAACTTGCTAAGTAATATCACCCATTCTATTTGTACACGCATTGAACTTGCTAAGTAATCTCACCCATTCTATTTGTACACGCATTGAACTTGCTAAGTAATATCACCCATTCTATTTGTCCGCGCATTGAACTTGCTAAGTAATATCACCCATTCTATTTGTACACGCATTGAACTTGCTAAGTAATCTCACCCATTCTATTTGTACACGCATTGAACTTGCTAGGTAATATCACCCATTCTATTTGTACGCGCATTGAACTTGCTAAGTAATATCGCCCATTCTATTTGTACACACATTGAACTTGCTAAGTAATATCACCCATTCTATTTGTACACGCATTGAACTTGCTAAGTAATATCACCCATTCTAATTGTACGCGCATTGAACTTGCTAAGTAATATCACCCATTCTATTTGTACGCGCATTGAACTTGCTAAGTAATATCACCCATTCTATTTGCGCGCGCATTGAACTTGCTAAGTAATATCACCCATTCTATTTGTACACGCATTGAACTTGCTAAGTAATATCACCCATTCTATTTGTACACGCATTGAACTTGCTAAGTAATATCGCCCATTCTATTTGTACACGCATTGAACTTGCTAAGTAATATCACCCATTCTATTTGTACACGCATTGAACTTGCTAAGTAATATCGCCCATTCTATTTGTACACGCATTGAACTTGCTAAGTAATATCGCCCATTCTATTTGTACACGCATTGAACTTGCTAAATAATATCGCCCATTCTATTTGTACGCGCATTGAACTTGCTAAGTAATATCACCCATTCTATTTGCGCGCGCATTGAACTTGCTAAGTAATATCACCCATTCTATTTGCGCGCGCATTGAACTTGCTAAGTAATATCACCCATTCTATTTGTACGCGCATTGAACTTGCTAAGTAATATCACCCATTCTATTTGTACACGCATTGAACTTGCTAAGTAATATCACCCATTCTATTTGTACGCGCATTGAACTTGCTAAGTAATATCACCCATTCTATTTGTACGCGCATTGAACTTGCTAAGTAATATCACCCATTCTATTTGTACACGCATTGAAGTTGCTAAGTAATATCACCCATTCTATTTGTACACGCATTGAACTTGCTAAGTAATCTCACCCATTCTATTTGTACACGCATTGAACTTGCTAAGTAATATCACCCATTCTATTTGTACACGCATTGAACTTGCTAAGTAATATCACCCATTCTATTTGTACGCGCATTGAACTTGCTAAGTAATATCACCCATTCTATTTGTACACGCATTGAACTTGCTAAGTAATCTCATCCATTCTATTTGTACGCGCATTGAACTTGCTAAGTAATCTCACCCATTCTAATTGTACACGCATTGAACTTGCTAAGTAATATCACCCATTCTAATTGTACACGCATTGAACTTGCTAAGTAATATCACCCATTCTATTTGTACACGCATTGAACTTGCTAAGTAATATCACCCATTCTATTTGTACGCGCATTGAACTTGCTAAGTAATATCACCCATTCTATTTGTACGCGCATTGAACTTGCTAAGTAATATCACCCATTCTATTTGTACGCGCATTGAACTTGCTAAGTAATATCACCCATTCTATTTGTACACGCATTGAACTTGCTAAGTAATCTCATCCATTCTATTTGTACGCGCATTGAACTTGCTAAGTAATCTCACCCATTCTAATTGTACACGCATTGAACTTGCTAAGTAATATCACCCATTCTAATTGTACACGCATTGAACTTGCTAAGTAATATCACCCATTCTATTTGTACACGCATTGAACTTGCTAAGTAATATCACCCATTCTAATTGTACGCGCATTGAACTTGCTAAGTAATATCACCCATTCTAATTGTACACGCATTGAACTTGCTAAGTAATATCACCCATTCTATTTGTACACGCATTGAACTTGCTAAGTAATATCACCCATTCTATCTGTACACGCATTGAACTTGCTAAGTAATATCACCCATTCTAATTGTACACGCATTGAACTTGCTAAGTAATATCACCCATTCTATTTGTACACGCATTGAACTTGCTAAGTAATATCACCCATTCTATTTGTACGCGCATTGAACTTGCTAAATAATCTCACCCATTCTATTTGTACACGCATTGAACTTGCTAAGTAATATCACCTATTCTATTTGTACACGCATTGAACTTGCTAGGTAATATCACCCATTCTATTTGTACGCGCATTGAACTTGCTAAGTAATATCGCCCATTCTATTTGTACACACATTGAACTTGCTAAGTAATATCACCCATTCTATTTGTACACGCATTGAACTTGCTAAGTAATATCACCCATTCTAATTGTACGCGCATTGAACTTGCTAAGTAATATCACCCATTCTATTTGTCCGCGCATTGAACTTGCTAAGTAATATCACCCATTCTATTTGTACACGCATTGAACTTGCTAAGTAATCTCACCCATTCTATTTGTACACGCATTGAACTTGCTAGGTAATATCACCCATTCTATTTGTACGCGCATTGAACTTGCTAAGTAATATCGCCCATTCTATTTGTACACACATTGAACTTGCTAAGTAATATCACCCATTCTATTTGTACACGCATTGAACTTGCTAAGTAATATCACCCATTCTAATTGTACGCGCATTGAACTTGCTAAGTAATATCACCCATTCTATTTGTACGCGCATTGAACTTGCTAAGTAATATCACCCATTCTATTTGCGCGCGCATTGAACTTGCTAAGTAATATCACCCATTCTATTTGTACACGCATTGAACTTGCTAAGTAATATCACCCATTCTATTTGTACACGCATTGAACTTGCTAAGTAATATCGCCCATTCTATTTGTACACGCATTGAACTTGCTAAGTAATATCACCCATTCTATTTGTACACGCATTGAACTTGCTAAGTAATATCGCCCATTCTATTTGTACACGCATTGAACTTGCTAAGTAATATCGCCCATTCTATTTGTACACGCATTGAACTTGCTAAGTAATATCACCCATTCTATTTGTACACGCATTGAACTTGCTAAGTAATATCACCCATTCTATTTGTACACGCATTGAACTTGCTAAGTAATATCACCCATTCTATTTGCGCGCGCATTGAACTTGCTAAGTAATATCACCCATTCTATTTGCGCGCGCATTGAACTTGCTAAGTAATATCACCCATTCTATTTGTACACGCATTGAACTTGCTAAGTAATATCACCCATTCTATTTGCGCGCGCATTGAACTTGCTAAGTAATATCACCCATTCTATTTGTACACGCATTGAACTTGCTAAGTAATATCACCCATTCTATTTGTACACGCATTGAACTTGCTAAGTAATATCGCCCATTCTATTTGTACACGCATTGAACTTGCTAAGTAATATCGCCCATTCTATTTGTACGCGCATTGAACTTGCTAAGTAATATCACCCATTCTATTTGCGCGCGCATTGAACTTGCTAAGTAATATCACCCATTCTATTTGCGCGCGCATTGAACTTGCTAAGTAATATCACCCATTCTATTTGTACGCGCATTGAACTTGCTAAGTAATATCACCCATTCTATTTGTACACGCATTGAACTTGCTAAGTAATATCACCCATTCTATTTGTACGCGCATTGAACTTGCTAAGTAATATCACCCATTCTATTTGTACGCGCATTGAACTTGCTAAGTAATATCACCCATTCTATTTGTACACGCATTGAAGTTGCTAAGTAATATCACCCATTCTATTTGTACACGCATTGAACTTGCTAAGTAATCTCACCCATTCTATTTGTACACGCATTGAACTTGCTAAGTAATATCACCCATTCTATTTGTACACGCATTGAACTTGCTAAGTAATATCACCCATTCTATTTGTACGCGCATTGAACTTGCTAAGTAATATCACCCATTCTATTTGTACGCGCATTGAACTTGCTAAGTAATATCACCCATTCTATTTGTACGCGCATTGAACTTGCTAAGTAATATCACCCATTCTATTTGTACGCGCATTGAACTTGCTAAGTAATATCACCCATTCTATTTGTACACGCATTGAACTTGCTAAGTAATATCACCCATTCTATTTGTACACGCATTGAACTTGCTAAGTAATATCACCCATTCTATTTGTACGCGCATTGAACTTGCTAAGTAATATCACCCATTCTATTTGCGCGCGCATTGAACTTGCTAAGTAATATCACCCATTCTATTTGTACACGCATTGAAGTTGCTAAGTAATATCACCCATTCTATTTGTACACGCATTGAACTTGCTAAGTAATCTCACCCATTCTATTTGTACACGCATTGAACTTGCTAAGTAATATCACCCATTCTATTTGTACACGCATTGAACTTGCTAAGTAATATCACCCATTCTATTTGTACGCGCATTGAACTTGCTAAGTAATATCACCCATTCTATTTGTACACGCATTGAACTTGCTAAGTAATATCACCCATTCTATTTGTACGCGCATTGAACTTGCTAAGTAATATCACCCATTCTATTTGTACGCGCATTGAACTTGCTAAGTAATATCACCCATTCTATTTGTACGCGCATTGAACTTGCTAAGTAATATCACCCATTCTATTTGTACACGCATTGAACTTGCTAAGTAATATCACCCATTCTATTTGTACGCGCATTGAACTTGCTAGGTAATATCACCCATTCTATTTGTACGCGCATTGAACTTGCTAAGTAATATCACCCATTCTATTTGTACACGCATTGAACTTGCTAAGTAATATCACCCATTCTATTTGTACGCGCATTGAACTTGCTAAGTAATCTCACCCATTCTATTTGTACGCGCATTGAACTTGCTAAGTAATATCACCCATTCTATTTGTACACACATTGAACTTGCTAAGCCCTTCTGATAAGAGTCGCCTGTGGGTAACGTGTAATCAGATTGACTAGGTGATAATTTTATGAAGTGATTGGTTGGTTATAATCACAAGCAACTTATTTTTCCTTGATAGGTTAAAGGACACCTGAACTAAGTGGGATATAGTGACTGCCATATTTATTTCCTTTTAAACAATACCAGTTACCTGGCAGTCCTGCTGGTCTCTTTTTCTGTAGTAGTGTCTGAATCGCACACTGGAAACCAGCATGCAGCTAATCATCCAGTCATCCAGTCAGAACACCTGATCTGCATGTTTGTTCAGGGGCTATGGGTAATTATTTGTTCGAAGCAAAGCAACATTAGGACAGCCAGGCAATATGCATTGTTTCAAAGGAAATAAATATGTCAGCCTCCATATGTCCTTTAACGTAGGATGTGTTTACAGCAAATCAGAGCCCTACAAATTTGTCACATGATCAAACTGATCTTATGCTTCTCCATGAGTTTTGCTATATACCAGAGTTCTCCCCAGAATTTTTTTTTCAGCCGGGTGGCGTGAAAAAGTAGCCGGGCGGGGTGAGATGAGAGAATGCAGGGCCGGAGCTTCTCTGCACAACTCTGCTTAAAGCAGAGGAGGAGGTGACCCGATGACAGCCGGGTGCTCACCAAAACTAGTCGGGTGGAGCACCCAGCTAAAAGAGCCTGGGGAGAACACTGACCCTGCTTTGATACAGGTCTTCTTTGTTTGTGTTTTTTTCCTTCATGTATTTTCCTAGAGAAAACTTTGGACACTACAAGAAGTTCTCATTGAATATTATCATACCATCAGCATATGTTAATAAGTGTGACAAGTTGGATCTATTACTTCGCATTAACTTAATTGAATACATTTGCCCATTTTCCTTCCGAGAAATGTTATTTCAGATGAAGGCGCTCGCTGTATTCCAGCGGCAGTTCATCAACGTCTTTTATTAATGGGCTTTTTGGGTTTGGAGCAAAGAAATATTGTTCAGCTTTGTTTATGAAGTTTGCTAGGAAAATAGCTTTTTAATTGGCTTCTTTTCTTTCAATTGCCTCATGTTTAATTTCCTTTTACCCTAAGAAAGTTCAGTTTGGGCATTTTCAGAAAACTGACCTAGAAAACCCGGGGCCACATGATAGTACTAAAGGAACACTATCAATGCTTGAGTGTTCTAAAATGACAATGTACAAATAATGTCTACCTGCTTTTCATGTTAAATATCAGAGGCAAAAGCTGTTATTCATTGTGTGTAGGATTTAGCTCTATTGGAACTGTAGAGGGGTGTCTGCTTCAATGCACAGCCAGTGTTGTTTTTTTGCATATCAGACTACAGAGTATTTTTCTCTGAAAGCAAAAAAAAAGCTACATTTCCTCTGCTAGGCTGGCTTCTGCATGTAGTGTTGTAGTGTGTTGTGTTGGTGGTAGAATGGTTAGGATAGCAGCCTACAGAGCGGTAGGCCTGGGTTCTATTCCCGGCCAATGTGAGTTGGCTTTTGACATGCTACAAATCCTTAAGCAAGCTATTTTTTCTCTTGGGTGTATCATAATGGTACATGCTAGGCTGGCTTCAGCATGTAGTGTTGGTGGTGGTATAGCGGTTAAGAGAGCTATCTACCAAGCACTCAGACCTGGGTTCAGTTCCTGGCCACGACCTGGGTTCAAATCCCAGCCAAGGTATATAAGCTGGCTTTTGAAATACTACAATTCCCTGGAAGATGAGACCCTCCTCCCTCCGGGAGGACAGAGGAAGGGAGGAGAGAAGGGAGGAGGGTTATCAGGTGGAAATTAGTTAGGTGGGGAAATAAATTTGAATTCCGTAAAATTCTGCGGAATTCCGTTTTAGAGCTATAGCAATTCCGTTCCGACCGCCGGAATCGGAATTGGCCCAAATCCGTCCGGAATCGCGGAATTTCGAATTCTGCGGAATCCAGCGACCATCCCTACAAATAAGTACAAGTATGTACGGTAATTATTTTATATATTTTTAATAGGAACATGAAACGTTATAAATTTTGTTTATTTATATGTCAGCTGCCAGTTTAATGTAACTATTTGTGAGCAGAAGAGTTTTACTTTACTGTTACAGTAAATAAGCCTCTGACATACATACACATATAAGAGCAAAGCTTTACAGACTGTCTTGGAGACTGGTGACTAGTAGTGCTGAGCAAAAAAATTCTACTCATATGGAAATCTCTCAAAGCCGCCACCTCTTGAGTTCTCTCCTAGGAGATAATTTTTCATGTACTCTTTAACCCTTTAGCAGCCACATATAGCAAAGCTATACAGTGGGATGGGAAAGTTTGGGCAACCTTGTTAATCGTCATGATTTTCCTGTATAAATCGTTGGTTGTTACGATAAAAAATGTCAGTTAAATATATCATATAGGAGACACACACAGTGATATCTGAGAAGTGAAATGAAGTTTATTGGATTTACAGAAAGTGCTCAATAAGTGTTTAAAGGGACTCCGAGCAGTGCAGAAACTATGGAAAGATGCATATCATTTTAAAGCTCTCTTTCTCCTCTTTCCAATGATATATAAACCGGTGCCCTACTCCTTTTAGTTTTCGCTATTTTCGCGATTGAAATTGCCGCGGCCGGGATTTCAATCGCGAAAATAAAGAAAACTAAAAGGCGTAGGGCAACGATTTAGGTGTCGCCAGAAAGAGGAGAAAGAGAGCTTTAAAATGATATCCATCTTTCCATAGTTACATAGGCCGACTTTTTCTGCTAAATGGAGCTGCTGACACTGGGGAAAGTGTCGTCCTGTGTAATACAAGTAACTATGGAAAGATGGATATCATTTTAAAGCTCTCTTTCTCCTCTTTCTGGCGACACCTAAATCGTCGCTCTACGCCTTTTAGTTTTCTTTATTTTCGCGATTGAAATCGCGGTCGCGGCAATTTCAATCGCGAAAATAGTGAAAACTAAAAGGCGTAGGGCGGTGGTTAATATATCATTGGCAAGAGGAGAAAGAGAGCTTTAAAATGATATGCATCTTTCCATAGTTTCTGCACTGCTCGGAGTCCCTTTAAACAAAATTAGGCAGGTGCATAAATTTGGGCACCACAAAAAAGAAATGAAATCAATATTTAGCAGATCCTCCTTTTGCAGAAATTACAGCCTCTAAACGCTTCCTGTAGGTTCCAATGAGAGTCTGGATTCTGGTTGAAGGTATTTAGTACCATTACTCTTCACAAAACATCTCTAGTTCATTCAGGTTTGATGGCTTCCGAGCATGGACAGCTCTCTTTACCTCACACCACAGATTTTCAATTATATTCAGGTCTGGGGACTGAGATGGCCATTCCAGAACGTTGTACTTGTTCCTCTGCATGAATGCCTTAGTGGATTTTGAGTAGTGTTAAGTGAAATAAAAAGCAGTGAAATTATATCTCTATAATAAAATTAAAGGTAACCATGATAAACCACGTCAATAAAGTATTTCAAATGCTTTAATTGCCTGTAAAATTTTTGTCTTGCCAGATCTTACAGGAATTGGAATACGGCCCCTCGGTGGACTGGTGGGCGTTGGGCGTCCTGATGTACGAGATGATGGCCGGGCAGCCTCCCTTCGAGGCTGACAATGAGGACGACCTGTTTGAATCCATCCTCCACGACGACGTGCTCTACCCGGTCTGGCTGAGCAAAGAGGCCGTCAGCATCCTGAAAGCGGTGAGTTTCCCGCCTGATTACAGAAGCTCCGCCCCCTGAGGGTTCACGCTGAGGTCACAGTGGCACCGCCTGTACAGGGGGGCGGGGAGGGAGTGACACTACTGATGGGAAAGAAACATTGTGTTTGTGTTCTGCACAGTTGTGCGTTGCACGGATCTGTGTGCCAAAGAAGAATTGTTTATTGCGGAAAAATCCAACAAAGCTGATCTCTGTTATCTTCCTGACAGTTTACAGTCGGCCGTGCCTGCCAGTCTGCGGAACACAATGAGTGCAGAATGAGCTCAGTGTCACATGTGCTGCAGGTGTGTGGCCACTGTATGTGGCTATAGAGCCACGGATCGCACAGGTGAGGGTGGCATTGTAGTAAATGTCCAGGGCCCATATGCGACTAAAGAGGAACTCCAGTGAAAATAATGTGATAAAAAAGTGCTTCATTTTTACAGTAATTATGTATAAATGATTTAGTCAGTGTTTGCCCATTGTAAAATCTTTCCTCTCCCTGATTTACATTCTGACATTTATCACATGGTGACATTTGTACTGTTGGCAGGTGATGTCAGTGGAAGGAGATGCTGCTTGATTTTATTGGCAGTTGGAAACAGCTGTTATTTCCCACAATGCAATAAGGTTCACAGACAGGAAACTGTCAGGACCTTGGTCCTGACATCACACTGTGGGAGGGGTTACACCACACTATCAGCCATACTGCGCCCCCTGATGGTCTGTTTGAGAAAAGGAATAGATTTCTCATGGGAAAGGGGGTATCAGCTACTGATTCAACGGATTCTCTTTAACTTTTTCTCCTGAGTTTTCTCCTAAGTGAGGTTTTCACATTCTTAAGCCACGAGCAAGCTAGAAAATACTTAAAATAGTCTTGGCAGTACCTTTCCACCTATTTTTGGGTGTTTTTTTTTATTGCAAAGTGTTGAAAAGTTATTTTAAACAAAAGAGGAAAAATTAACACTTAGGAAAAAACTGGAGATAAGGTTTATTGCATTTGCGCCCAGGTCTTGTTCAAAAATCAATCCAAACAGGTTAACTCTGTATGTTTTCAAACCAACCTTCAAAGAGAACCCGAGGTGGGATTAAAGAATGTTATCTGCATACAGAGGCTGGATCTGCCTATACAGCCCAGCCTCTGTTGCTATCCCAGTCCCCCTGCACTCTGCAATCCCTCATAAATCACAGCCGTGCTGTGAGGCTGTGTTTACATCTGTAGTGTCAGTCTCAGCTGCTCCCCCGCCTCCTGCATAGCTCCGGTCTCTGCCCCCGTCCCTTCCCTCCAATCAGCAGGGAGGGAAGGTATGCAGGCGGGGACCGGAGTTCTGCAGGAGGCGGGGAGAGCAGCAGACTGACACTATAGAGATAAACACAGCCAGCTCTGACAAGCTGTTTGTCAGCAGCGTGGCTGTGATTTATGAGGGATTGCAGAGTGCAGGGGGACCTTAGGGGGGTTTGGGATAGCAACAGAGGCTGGGCTGTATAGGCAGATCCAGCCTCTGTATGCAGATCACATTCTTCAAACCCACCTCTGGTTCTCTTTCAAGCTTACATTTCAAAAACAGCTTAAAAAACTGTAACCCAGGATTGAAATTCATCCCAATCAGTAGCTGATACCCCCTTTCCCATGAGAAATCTATTCCTTTTGTGAAATAGGAAGGGTCTATATGGCTGATATTGTGGTGAAACCCCGCCCACAGTGTGATGTCATAACTATGGTCCTGACAGTTTCCCGTTGTTGCATTGTGGGAAATAACAGCTGTTTCCAAATGCCAAGCAAGCAGTATCTCCCTCTGTGCATAGAACTCTCAGTAACAAACATTCCGTACAGATCACCTGGCAGAACTAAAGATGTCACCACAAGTGATAAATGTCAGAATGTAAATCAGGGAGAGGGAATATTTTACAACGGGCAAACACTGACTAAATAATCTATAAATGAGTATTGGAAAACATAAGCAGTTTTATTCATTGTTATTTTCAGGTCCAGCAACCTTGGGGATTTGGGCCGAAACGCGATCATGCTGCGGTGAGATCGCCGCTCTATCCACCTGTCGTTTCTATCATTTTTAATCTATTTATCACGACTTTGATTCCGGCGTGATCCGTCAGGTATAGGACACACTTGCGGTGCGTTTGCAATGTTCCTGCGCTGCTAGACTGTACTGCGTCACGCCTCTAACAATCTCAGATCAGCAGGATCAAATAACTGGAACACCCCCAAAATCAAACTCCAAACCTTTATACCCAGAGCCGTCTGTCATGCTGCCCCTACCCTTTGGAAATACTTGCCACACCAAATCAAGACAGTTTCAACCCTGGAGGCTTTTAAAGGGTCCCTGAGGGCCCTTTTCCACTGCAGGTGATTACGATGCTGAATAGCAAAACACTAGCATTTTTTAAATCGCTAGGGCTTGCTAAATAACATAAGAATCGCAGTAGGTATTTTCCACTACCGCGATTTTTCACAAAGCGCAGCTGCTTTCTGGATCGATTTTGCTATGCATGTGCATTGCCTTTGTAAAATCACAATCCTGTAAAAAAAAAAGAATCGCAATCGCTGGCATTTGTGATTAGCGATTGTTAGTGGAAAAGGGCCCTTAGATGAGTGAAAGTTAAGTAAAAGCTTTATACAGTACATACCTGGGGCTTCCTCCAGCCCCATTTAGGCTGATTGGTCCTTCGCCGTCCTCCTCCGCCACCTGGATCCGCCGCTATGGTATTTCCCCAAGTAAGCGCAGTCCGTCTGACCTCCCCCCCCCCCCCCCCCCTCGCTCTCCCGCGGCGCTAGTGTTCTGTGCCTGCGCAGTAGTAATCACTATTAATGCTTTAAATATTTATGCAGGGAGACCCCTTTTATATGGAGTTGTAATTTAACTGCCAAGTCTGTTACCCCCCCCCCCCCCCCCATAATGATCTGGATATTTTGTACGACCCTTTCCTTACAATATTAAATACTTACATTTTACAGGTCAATAAGTAGCATCTGCTTGGCTTGTACATTCGCCGTGGTTCCCTTGGCAATCTGGAATGGATTTCACGGGTAAAATGCGGTTTTATTTATGTTTAACCACATCAGATAGTTTGGTTGTTTCCTTATTACATGGAAAAGACAGAAATATATCCAATAATATCCCTTATCTGCTGGGCTGATTCACAAAGGAAGGAGTAGAAGTTCCATTAAATAATCATGAAAATATTTGCTGTGGGTCAGAATATTCCCGGGAGTGCGTTCTTCCATTGGCTAAACTGCTTAACAGAATCATGTTATGCCGGACTCTTATAATGGCGTTCCCTGTCTAGTCTTGGGAATCGGAAATGCAAAAATAAACTTTTTTTTGTTGTTGTTGTATTTATAGAGGTTTATTATCTGCAGGGGAAAGTCATTTATCTAGAAGACCCCTTTTACACATTATAAGTCTGCCTTGCGTTACCCTTTTTTCCTGCAGGGTAACGCAGCAGCAAGACAGTGAGGTCTAGCAGACATACCGCGTCGCATTGTGCAGGAAGTGCTTCCGCAAAGTCAACTGCGCGTTACCGCTGGACTTCCGCAGTGGCGGAAGCAATTATTATTATTATTGATTTATAAAGCGCCAACATATTCCGTGGCGCCGTACAAAGTGAGAAACAAACACGAGGTACATACTAATACAGACAATGGTGTACACTAATATACGATATACATAATTAGTGACAAAATACAAAGAATGATACAGAATACAAAATACAGAAGTGGTAATGACAGTGATAAAAATAATATGATAAATAAAATGTATAATGATTTCCAAGACACAAAAGGGGGAGAGAGCCCTGCCCTTGCCAGCTTACAATCTAAAGGGAATGGAGGGACAAGAGGAGGGGTAGTATACGATAAAATATATAGAGGCAGTGTGTTTTAGGATACCTAGTAGGAGTGCAATTTGGTCTTAGGACAAAGGGAAGTGGCCTAGGGTAGCGCATATGCTTGTCGGAACAAATGAGTTTTTAGAGAGCGTTTAAAAGTAACAAAGGTTGGCGAGTGACGGATGTGTTGTGGGAGGGGATTCCAGAGAAGAGGTGAAGCGCGTGCAAAATCTTGTAAACGTGAATGTGAGGAGGTGATTCTAGAGGGAGGACAACAGAAGATCGTATGCAGATCTGAGATTGCGATTGGGTTTGTATCTGGAAATGGGCGACGCATACTTCTTAAAAAGTTCTTCGGAATGACAGGAATGAGGCATACATAGTGACATACTTCCTGCCCGGCGGGGGATACGTCACTAGGCGAGGGGCATGCAGGGTGTAGAGGGGCAGATCTTTGTATATGACCCTGTTGGCGCACTCTGGTGGGACACGGCAGGGGCATCGCCCATGCTGGAACAGGATGATGTATGAGGACAAGGGAAGCCTCTTTATCATACAGAGACTTCCCTCTCCTGAATTAAGTATTTTTTTGCCTTTAACCCCCTTGGCGTTATGATACTTTCCAGATTTTAGGGTCTAACAGCCATGCAATTTTTTTTGCATGCTTTTAGATCCTAAAACCATCATGCTGCTAGGGAGCTCTGCAGCAGCCCATCACTCGCTCACCTCCCTGGAATCCAGTGCTGCAGTTCTCCCTCCGTCCTCCGGGTGGCGCTGCAACCCTGTAGTGAGATTGCCGGCTGTCACCATGACGACAGACAGTGATCTAACCAGGGGGAAGCAGAGCCTGGGTGTAAAGGGAGAAGAATGGCGGCCGTTGGGATCCCCTGTGAGGTGAGTTGAAACGCCCGCTGCGCGCATTGCTCTGCATAGACCTCCCAGCAGCTACCACGAGTTCAGCTCGGGGTTACCGCTACTTACTGCTAAGGAGGTTAAATAATTACAGGTCTGCAATAGCCATGGGGGCCTTCAGCACAGTTTTTCATCAACAAACAATGCTGTTTTATGTTTTGATTTTAAAAACAAGTCACGCATTCAGCTTAACATGTGAGAGATGAATGGCCTGTCTTGTCCAATAGTTTACTGTTTCAAATTTTTCACATGCAGGAATCTGTTTGTGACTTTTTAGGGCCAATCAGGTTTTTTTTTTTTAATAAACTAATTAAGAGGACCAAGGTTGTAAAATATAAAATATGTATTGTAAACCTCTGTTACAGTAGGTAGTAGAAATCTGACAGAAGCGACAGACTTTGGACTAGTCCATCTCTCCATAGGGGATTCTCAGGGATATATTTATTTTCAAAAGCACTTAGTAAATGGCAGTTGCTCTGTACAACTGCCAAAAACTGTAGCGAGCAGGGAAGCTGGCCAGCATCATTGTTTGAATCCTTTTTGGGGAATATCTTTACAAAGAATAAAAAACCTTGCTGAGAATCCCCTATGAAGAGATGGACTAGTCCAAAACCTGTAGCTTCTGTCAGATTTCTACTGCCTACTGTAAGTGACAGCAACATAGGAGAAAAGTGATTTATGTCTTTTTACTCTGGAAAAAACGTACTTCTTATTTGTCTGTTTGCCATAGCGCCCCTCTAAAGCTAAAACCATGCCATGACAGTTTTGCCGAGGGGGGTGGGCGGAGTTTGACGTATAATTATTTATATGGGGAGCAGGTGAGTAACCCTGACACTTGCCAATTATTGCATAACCAAAACAGAGCATTACATGTTTTATATTTATAACCAAAGGACTTTTTAACTTTAAAATTCCATGTGATTTTTTTTTTTTTTTTTGCACAAATCGCTATTTTTCTGCGTTGCCGATGACTTACATTAAACACGATTGCACACAAAAAGTAGAGAACTGCTGTGCGATTCTAAACCACAGAATCAAGAAGAAAAAATGCAACGCCGTTGAAATACATTAGATGAGCGACGAACTCAATTTCACAAAAACGCACGGAAATTCTTATACATTCGAACAGCCTCTGAGCTCGAAGGTTTTTGTTCTTTCCTTTGTGTTTTGACACTTACCTGGAGGACTGTTTTGGGTTTTTGGAGGCTCTCTTTTGCGTAATCCTTGTCATCACTATAAGTAATGTGTTTTGTGTTATGTTTTTTCATAGTGTATTTATGCCTGGTACAATAGTTGTTTTGTAATGTAAGCCCTGTAGAATTAGGAACCCTACCCTGCAAAGCTCGCAGAAGAATGCCAGCGCTGTGCCAGTTTGTCTTTCTGACATGAGATTGCGTAATCCGCTTTCCAAATATTACCAACCGAATCCCAGCAGTTTATAAATAAAATTCAGACGCAAGCGAATGCGATCCTGCTGGGACAAGAAAGGTGTGCGGGGAACAGGCGAATAGAGATGTACGGAACACACAAACAACAGGATTACTTCTGAAATATGACTCAAAGCCTCTGAATATGTACGACACCCGGGGTTTGATAGGCTGCCAATGTAATCTTCCTGTACAATTCTAGGCAAATTTTAACTCACCTTAAAGGGAACTAAGCACACAAAAACAAAATGTCAATTACACCTTTTGTGTGATAGATTTTTATTGCTCTACGAAGGTAACTTCAAAAGTTCTAAGGAGTTAAAGGGAAGGTCCAAGCAAAATAGAAAAATGAGTTTCACTTACCTGGGGCTTCTACCAGCCCCCTGCAGCCATCCTGTGCCCTCGTAGTCACTCACTGCTGCTCCAGTCCCCCTCCACCAGCTAGTTCTGCTTCTACCAGCCCCATGCAGCCATCCTGTGCCCTCGTAGTCACTCACTGCTGCTCCAGTCCCCCGCCACCAGCTAGTTCTGCTTCTACCAGCCCCATGCAGCCATCCTGTGCCCTCGTAGTCACTCACTGCTGCTCCAGTCCCCCGCCACCAGCTAGTTCTGCTTCTACCAGCCCCATGCAGCCATCCTGTGCCCTCGTAGTCGCTCACTGCTGCTCCAGTCCCCCGCTGCCAGCTAGTTCTGCTTCTACCAGCCCCATGCAGCCATCCTGTGCCCTCGTAGTCACTCACTGCTGCTCCAGTCCCCCGCCGCCAGCTAGTTCTGCTTCTACCAGCCCCATGCAGCCATCCTGTGCCCTCGTAGTCACTCACTGCTGCTCCAGTCCCCCGCCACCAGCTAGTTCTGCTTCTACCAGCCCCATGCAGCCATCCTGTGCTCTCCTAGTCACTCACTGCTGCTCCAGTCCCCCGCCACCAGCTAGTTCTGCTTCTACCAGCCCCATGCAGCCATCCTGTGCCCTCGTAGTCACTCACTGCTGCTCCAGTCCCCTGCCACCAGCTAGTTCTGCTTCTACCAGCCCCATGCAGCCATCCTGTGCCCTCGTAGTCACTCACTGCTGCTCCAGTCCCCCTCCACCAGCTAGTTCTGCTTCTACCAGCCCCATGCAGCCATCCTGTGCTCTCCTAGTCACTCACTGCTGCTCCAGTCCCCCGCCACCAGCTAGTTCTGCTTCTACCAGCCCCCTGCAGCCATCCTGTGCCCTCGTAGTCACTCACTGCTGCTCCAGTCCCCCTCCGCCAGCTAGTTCTGCTTCTACCAGCCCCATGCAGCCATCCTGTGCCCTCGCAGTCACTCACTGCTGCTCCAGTCCCCCGCCACCAGCTAGTTCTGCTTCTACCAGCCCCATGCAGCCATCCTGTGCCCTCGTAGTCACTCACTGCTGCTCCAGTCCCCCTCCGCCAGCTAGTTCTGCTTCTACCAGCCCCATGCAGCCATTCTGTGCCCTCGTAGTCACTCACTGCTGCTCCAGTCCCCCTCCGCCAGCTAGTTCTGCTTCTACCAGCCCCATGCAGCCATCCTGTGCCCTCGTAGTCACTCACTGCTGCCCTGGTCCCCCGCCGCCAGCTAGTTCTGCTTCTACCAGCCCCCTGCAGCCATCCTGTGCCCTCGCAGTCACTCACTGCTGCTCCAGTCCCCCTCCGCCAGCTAGTTCTGCTTCTACCAGCCCCCTGCAGCCATCCTGTGCCCTCGTAGTCACTCACTGCTGCTCCAGTCCCCTGCCACCAGCTAGTTCTGCATCTACCAGCCCCATGCAGCCATCCTGTGCCCTCGTAGTCACTCACTGCTGCTCCGGTCCCCCGCCACCAGCTAGTTCTGCTTCTACCAGCCCCATGCAGCCATCCTGTGCCCTCGTAGTCACTCGCTGCTGCTCCAGTCCCCAGCCACCAGCTAGTTCTGCATCTACCAGCCCCATGCAGCCATCCTGTGCCCTAGTAGTCACTCACTGCTGCTCCAGTCCCCCGCTGGCAGCATGCCGACCTCAGAGTTTTTTACGCAATAAACCACTAACGCGTAAAAAATGTATGTGTTAATGTTCCTGCACTAGCGGGAATGCGTAAAAATGTACGCAAGGCGGCCCCCGACCTCAGAGGTTGGCAAGCTGCCAGCGGGGGACTGGAGCAGCAGTGAGTGACTACCAGGGCTGTGGAGTCGGAGTCATGGAGTCGGGAAATTTTGGGTGCCTGGAGTCGGAGTCGGGAAAAAATGCACCGACTCCTAATGAATTTGTAACTGTAATTAAAATAGAAAATATGATAAAATGTTCTATTTCTCAGATAATAGTCATTAAAATAATGTATATATACAGTATATATACAGTAATAGCTGTGCTTAGTCCACAAAAATGAAATAAACCAGTCAAAATTAGTTACTTGTGCTGCTTCAATAAAGCAGTCCCCGTATTTTTAAGGTCAGATATACATATCTGATTGTGACTGTATGTATGATGTGTACACAGGAATCTCTTATATATACTAAATAACATCTATGCTGTAAGAATAAAGCCTGATGTGTAGCTGTGTCACTAATAGAGATGGTCAACGAGATGGAAATAATTCTGCATTGATGCTGATTTATGCAAATGTATGCACTCCCTTTGCTGATGAAATCAAATAATGTGATATGTTATTAAAATTTGGTTTGGTGACTACAAATTAAAGGGTAACTGAGACGGATGAAAAGTAAAGTTTTATACATACCTGGGGCTTCCTCCAGCCCCCTTCAGGCTAATCAGTCCCTCGCTGTCCTCCACCACCCGGATCTTCTGCTATGAGTCCTGGTAATTCAGCCAGTCAGCGCTGTCCGGCCGCATGCCGCTCCCACAGCCAGGAACATTCTGCACCTGCGCAATAGTGCTGCACAGGTGTAGTATGCTCCTGGCGGCGGAGTGTGTGCATGCGCACTATGCCTGACTGGCTCAAGTACCTGGACTTATAGCAGAAGATCCAGGTGGTGGAGGAGGACAACGAGGGACTGATTAGCCTGAAGGGGGCTGGAGGTTACCCCAGGTATGTATAAAACTTTAATTTCATCTGTCTCAGGTTTACTTTGTTACACAGTAGTACTATACTCTACATATGCACTCCCCACAGAGCAGCAGGGAATCCACTGAGAATGCTGTCCACATTGAACACAGAGGTGTTGTCTGTTTACAATCTCCTTATTCCCCTGCAGAGTACCTGCACATCATTCTTACATGTACCCACACTTACATTGCCTAGGGCCTGATAGATGTTCTTTGTTCCGGTTTGTACCTTTTACAAGTACTCTTACCAAGGACTAGTTTTAGTCTAAAGGGAATAAATATAGTAGTCTACATATCCTCACTTCAGTTGTCTTGTAAAATTCCTAAGCGTTGGCAGTTAAGAGACGAATTTCGTGTTACATACTTTTAATCAACAAAATTGTAATATGCAAATTAGAGGAGTCGGAGTCGGTGGAATCCTAAACTGAGGAGTCGGAGTCGGTGGATTTTTGGACCGACTCCACAGCCCTGGTGACTACAAGGGCACAGGATGGCTGCATGGGGCTGGTAGAAGCAGAGCTAGCTGGTGGCGGGGGACTGGAGCAGCAGTGAGTGACTACGAGGGCACAGGATGGCTGCAGGGGGTTGGTAGAAGCAGAACTAGCTGGTGGCGGGGGACTGGAGCAGCAGTGAGTGACTACGAGGGCACAGGATGGCTGCATGGGGCTGGCAGAAGCAGAACTAGCTGGTGGCGGGGGACTGGACCAGCAGTGAGTGACTACGAGGGCACAGGATGACTGCATGGGGCTGGTAGAAGCAGAACTAGCTGGTGGCGGGGGACTGGAGCAGCAGTGAGTGACTACGAGGGCACAGGATGGCTGCATGGGGCTGGTAGAAGCAGAACTAGCTGGCAGCGGGGACCAGAGGATTAGTGAGTGGCTGCGAGGGCACAGGATGGCTGCAGGGGGCTGGTAGAAGCAGAACTAGCTGGTGGCGGGGGACTGGAGCAGCAGTGAGTGACTATGAGGGCACAGGATGGCTGCAGGGGGCTGGTAGAAGCAGAACTAGCTGGTGGAGGGGGACTGGGGCAGCAGTGAGTGACTACGAGGGCACAGGATGGCTGCAGGGGGCTGGTAGAAGCAGAACTAGCTGCCAGCGGGGGACTGGAGCAGCAGTGAGTGACTACGAGGGCACAGGATGGCTGCATGGGGCTGGTAGAAGCAGAACTAGCTGGTGGCGGGGGACTGGAGCAGCAGTGAGTGACTACGAGGGCACAGGATGGCTGCATGGGGCTGGTAGAAGCAGAACTAGCTGGTGGCGGGGGACTGGAGCAGCAGTGAGTGACTACGAGGGCACAGGATGGCTGCATGGGGCTGGTAGAAGCAGAACTAGCTGGCAGCGGGGACCAGAGGATTAGTGAGTGGCTGCGAGGGCACAGGATGGCTGCAGGGGGCTGGTAGAAGCAGAACTAGCTGGTGGCGGGGGACTGGAGCAGCAGTGAGTGACTGAGGGCACAGGATGGCTGCAGGGGGCTGGTAGAAGCAGAACTAGCTGGTGGAGGGGGACTGGGGCAGCAGTGAGTGACTACGAGGGCACAGGATGGCTGCAGGGGGCTGGTAGAAGCAGAACTAGCTGCCAGCGGGGGACTGGAGCAGCAGTGAGTGACTACGAGGGCACAGGATGGCTGCATGGGGCTGGTAGAAGCAGAACTAGCTGGTGGCGGGGGACTGGAGCAGCAGTGAGTGACTACGAGGGCACAGGATGGCTGCATGGGGCTGGTAGAAGCAGAACTAGCTGGTGGCGGGGGACTGGAGCAGCAGTGAGTGACTACGAGGGCACAGGATGGCTGCATGGGGCTGCTAGAAGCAAAACTAGCTGGTGGCGGGGGCCTGGAGCAGCAGTGAGTGACTATGAGGGCACAGGATGGCTGCAGGGGGCTAGTAGAAGCAGAACTAGCTGGTGGCGGGGGACTGGAGCAGCAGTGACTACGAGGGCACAGGATGGCTGCATGGGGCTGGTAGAAGCAAAACTAGCTGGTGGCGGGGGCCTGGAGCAGCAGTGAGTGACTATGAGGGCACAGGATGGCTGCAGGGGGCTGGTAGAAGCAGAACTAGCTGGTGGAGGGGGACTGGAGCAGCAGTGAGTGACTATGAGGGCACAGGATGGCTGCAGGGGGCTGGTAGAAGCAGAACTAGCTGGCGGCGGGGGACTGGAGCAGCAGTGAGTGACTACGAGGGCACAGGATGGGTGCAGGGGGCTGGTAGAAGCAGAACTAGCTGGTGGCGGGGGACTGGAGCAGCAGTGAGTGACTACGAGGGCACAGGATGGCTGCAGGGGGCTGGTAGAAGCCCCAGGTAAGTGAAACTCATTTTTTTATTTTGCTTGGACCTTCCCTTTAAAGGAGGTTCCTGTACACTTAAAAGTACACATAATCCACCGACTCCAGCCAAATGTTTCAATAATTGACACTGATTATGCAGAAGTTAATTGTTGAAGTGCCTGGCTGAAGGTGTGTATTGTTTAACCCCCCCTGGCGGTATGAAAAATTCCGCCAGGGGGAAGCGCAGCAGTTTTTTTTTATTTATTTATTTTTTAAATCATGTAGCGAGCCCTTCGGCGATCTCCGATCAGGAAATCCCGTTCAAAGAATGGGATTTCCTGGAGGGCTTCCCCGTCGCCATGGCGACGGGGCGGGATGACGTCACCGGCGTCAGCGACGTCGGGACGTCATTGGGAGTCCCGATCCACCTCTCGGCGCTGCCTGGCATTGATTGGCCAGGCAGCGCACGGGTTCTAAGGGGGGGGGGGCGCACGCCGCACCGGATAGCGGCGATCGGACGCGGGGCGGTGGCGATCGGGGTGCTGGCGCAGCTAGCAAAGTGCTAGCTGCGTCCAGCAAAAAAAAAAATCATGTAAATCGGCCCAGCAGGGCCTGAGCGGCACCCTCCGGCGGCTTACCCCGTGTCACACACGGGGTTACCGCTAAGGAGGTTAAAAAAGGTCTAGGTAAGGATAATTACACAGCCGTGTAAGTGAATGATAAATGGTGTTGTGGGCCCCTCTCCTGTTTAGGGATGGCTGTGTGATGGTCTCTTCTTTTGCACCAGTTTCCTGGCAACAGTAATGGTAATGTAACAGAAGGCTTCTCCTACTTAAAGAGGAACTCCAGTGAAAATAATGTAATAAAAAAGGTGCTTCATTTTTACAATAATTATGTATACATTATTTAGTCAGTGTTTGCCCATTGTAAAATCTTTCCTCCCCCTGATTTACATTCTGATATTTATCACATGGTGACATTTTTACTGCTGGCAGGTGATGTAGCTGCTGCTTGCTGTTTTGGCAGTTGGAAACAGCTGTAAACAGCTATTTCCCACAATGCAACAGGGTTCACAGACAGGAAACTGCCAAGAGCACGTCCTCAGAATTTCTTTGTGGGAGGGGTTTCACCACAATATCAGCTATACAGCGCCCCCTGGTTGTCTGTTTGAGAAAAGGAATCGATTTCTCCTGTAAAATGAGGTATCAACTACTGATTGGGATGAAGTTCAGTTCTTGGGCGGAGTTTCTCTTTAAAGAAAACCTGTACTGAAAATAAAAGTCAAAATAAGCACACACAAGTCATACTTACCTTCCATGTAGTCTACTCCTCAGTGTCTTTCTCCTGTCCCGCGTCCTATTTGTTCACTATGATCAAGGGAATTTTCCGTCCTCCATTTTGAAAATAGCCATTACCCCATAACAGCTTTCTGGTCAGCACACAGTTAAACTGTAACATCGCCCACTTGAGCCATAGAGAAACATGGACATTACCTGGTACATCAGTTGTCCTCTCAGCTATAACTGACAGCAACTGATATTTTACTGACAGCAACTGATATATTTCAGATCTGACAAAATATTGTCAGAACTGGATGGGATTATTGTCAGAAGAAAATGGTGAGCTTCTGAGAGGAACTGATGGCAAGGTAACTCTGTAATGTTCACTTGAAGTTACCTCATGTGTTTATTTTAAATATTTTTACTCAGTACAGGTTCTCTTTAAGCTGCGTACCCATCTGGCGATTTTCCCAACGACCGGTGATTTTCAAACGACGTCGCAAGGTGGGTACCGGAGCACGATCGCGAACGACGCCTAGCATGGGGCCGATGATGACGGACCGACATGGCGGAACGGATCTTTGAGATCCCTTAAGGCACTGCACAAAGTACCGCGATCACGGTAGTCTCGCTCGCGCCGGCGTGTAAGTCGCTTGACACTGCGCTTTAACCCGCCAACAGGAAGAGACGACGCTGACCACAGTCATCAAGGGGGCGTCGCGGGAGCCGTCGGGAAATGAGTACGACGCTTTATAATAACTCTAGCTGTCACATGCAGCCACACAGGAAGAGGGACCTTGAGCGGTGTCTTAAAAAGGAAACCTGGACTTACCTGGGGCTTCCTCCAGCCCACTGTAGCCCGCGAGGCCCCAGGCATCCTACTGGCCCCATCCGCGTCCATGCTGACGGCTCCGGTAATGCGCAGACTTCAGATAGTCGCGCATGCTCGCCCCCGCTGCGTACCCGTCGCGTCATCACGCCGGCTGCCGTAGGAGTCCTGTATATGCGCTGGTTTGGTTCTCTTACGCAGGCTGGCGTGATGGGTACGCAGCGAGAGTGAACACGCACAACTTCACCTGAAGTCGGTGCATTATCGGAGCTGCCAGCAAAGCTGCAGAGGGGCCAGGGGGATACCGAGGACCCTGCGGGCTACGGAGGGCTGGAGGAAGCCCCAGGTAAGTCCAGTTTTCTTTTTTAAGACACCGCTGAAGGTCCCTTTAAAGTGGACCAGAACTTAGAACTTCCTCTTTGCTATAAAAAATAAGCAACAGTATAATAATCTTTAAAGAAAAAAAATCCTTGTTACAGTTTATAGAGCTCCTACTGAGATTCTGCAGAGTGGTTACTTCCTGGGAGCACAGAAAGGGTTAATCTCCTATGTTTATATATTAGTGTGATGTCACAGAAAAAAAGACAAAGCAGCAGAGAGCAGCGAGCTGCAGTAGAGTAGCACAAAGTGGACTCGTCATTTGAGGGTGTAATGCCTGCTACAGACGGTGCAATTTTCCCATCAGATCTATAATAACCAGCATGTTCTATCTGCTACCAATCGAGATCGGGATTGATTTTGTGCAGTACTGATCTGAAAATCGATCCCATTCCCAATAAGGAGCAGATTGGACATGCCAGAAATGATTGATTCGTCCTGTTGATTTAGTGCTTTTCCTCTCCTGTCCACATTTACAGGAACTTTCTGCAGAAGATGTCAGTGTTAAATACATAATAATAATATGGTAGGACATTAGACTATGACTACGGTAGGATTAAAGTGTGAGCTCCTCTGAGGGCAGTCAGTGACATGACTATGTACTCTGTAATGTGCTGCAGAAGATGTCAGTGCTATATAAATACATAATAATAATATGGTAGGACATTAGACTATGACTATGGTAGGATTAGATTGTGAGCTCCTCTGAGGACAGTCAGTGACATGACTATGTACTCTGTAATGTGCTGCAGAAGATGTCAGTGCTATGTAAATACATAATAATAATACGGTAGGACATTAGACTATGGCTATGGTAGGATTAGAGTGTGAGCTCCTCTGAGGACAGTCAGCGACATGACTAGGTACTCTGTAATGTGCTGCAGGAGATGTCAGTGCTATATAAATACATAATAATACAATGGTAGGACATTAGACTATGACTATGGTAGGATTAGATTGTGAGCTCCTCTGAGGACAGTCAGTGACATGACTATGTACTCTGTAATGTGCTGCAGAAGATGTCAGTGCTATGTAAATACATAATAATAATACGGTAGGACATTAGACTATGGCTATGGTAGGATTAGAGTGTGAGCTCCTCTGAGGACAGTCAGCGACATGACTAGGTACTCTGTAATGTGCTGCAGGAGATGTCAGTGCTATATAAATACATAATAATAATATGGTAGGACATTAGACTATGATTATGGTAGGATTAGATTGTGAGCTCCTCTGAGGACAGTCAGTGGCATGACTATGTACTCTGTAATGTGCTGCAGAAGATGTCACTGCTATATAAATACATAATAATAATATGGTAGGATATTATACTATGACTATGGTAGGATTAGAGTCTGAGCTCCTCTGAGGACAGTCAGTGACATGACTATGTACTCTGTAATGTGCTGCAGGAGATGTCAGTGCTATATAAATACATAATAATAATATGGTAGGACATTATACTATGACTATGGTAGGATTAGAGTGTGAGCTCCTCTGAGGACAGTCAGTGACGTGACAATGTACTCTGTAATGTGCTGCAGGAGATGTCACTGCTATATAAATACATAATAATAATATGGTAGGACATTAGGCTATGACTATGGTAGGATTAGAGTGTGAGCTCCTCTGAGGACAGTCAGTGACATGACTATGTACTCTGTAATGTGCTGCAGAAGATGTCAGTGCTATATAAATACATAATAATAATATGGTAGGACATTAGGCTATGACTATGGTAGGATTAGAGTGTGAGCTCCTCTGAGGACAGTCAGTGACATGACTATGTACTCTGTAAAGTGCTGTGATAAATGTCAGTGCTATATAAATACATAATAATAATATGGTAGGACATTAGACTATGACTATGGTAGGATTAGAGTGTGAGCTCCTCTGAGGACAGTCAGTGACATGACTATGTACTCTGTACAGTGCTGCAGAAGATGGCAGCGCTATATAAATGTGAAATAATAACTGCTTTATCACAAAGTTCAAGGTTCTTTACTGATGGATGCAGTTGGATAGTGAATCTGCACACATTAATAACTGTATAGAGAAGTTAATTGAAGTGATGCAGCATGAATGTCTGGGAGTTCAGTGTCTCCTCATTATTAATAGCGCTGCTGGTGACGCTGTGATCTCAGTCACATAGGCCAGCAGTGTTGTTCTCTTGTACAGGAAAGGCAGCGGAAACAAGGCGGCGTCTGTGCAGTTTACTGGAGAATGCGAACAGGGGATTAGTCTTGGAACACTTGATTTCCTTGCATTGTACTGGCAGACTTTGCTTTTCATTCTTACGTACTTCAGGCTGAAACAGGTCCTCAAAATCGCTGTTTCACATTCACCGTTTTCTCTTCTTTATACTTTTTATCCATTTATTTTTACCTGTCTCGTATTTACTGCTCATTCTTCATTTTCTTATTTTTCCTCCCAAATATTTCACATCTGTCACATCCGTATCACATATCTGTAATCTTCCTGATCGGTGTCATCTGCAATCCATTCTATTCCCTTGCTGTTTCTGCTCAGATTCAGACCTGATGTGCAAGTAACAGATGCAGGACTCACAGATGTGAGAGTAATCTCGATTTTCCATCGAGTGATTAAAGTGGGATAAAACTCTGACATATCATTCAATAATAATGTGTTTTCCTGCTTTTTATTACCCATTCAGTTATCAAATTTGATTTCGTGCACAAGTAATATTGTCTGTCTACAAATTAAAAATTCCCAAAGTACAGTTTATCTGCTCTGAAAGCTGCTATTTGCATTTTACTGCATAGCTGCTGTATTTATATATTAAAATCTATCCAGGGATCACTTCTCAGCTCTTTCTGCCTCTAAGTTCAGTACAATTCAGTTTTCGGCAGCTTACTAATGTTTACTAATTGTATCTGGCATAGGAATGTAAACAAAATATAATGTTATCACCTCTTCTGATGCAACCAGACCCACTGAAGCGAGGAGCACCAGCGCAGGGGGAGGGGGTTTAAGCATGGCCGGATTTCTGGCAAGGCCACATAGGCCATGGCCTAGGGCACCAGATAAACAAAGGGCGGCCTGCAGACAGTGGGCATTATTTGCAGGGCATTATTTGCAAGTGTCCAAACAAATGAAAGGGGTCAGGATAACTGCACTATTAGTACCAGCTGGCATCTGCCTGTGCTGTGCTACAGGCAGCTGCAGTCCGTTAACCAAACGTTTGTGAACAGTGTGTGACTAGCAAAAAGCCAGACCTTGTCTAATGACATAGCAGCAGCTGCAGGCAGTTACAGAAGGCCGGGTCTCACGCACTTGGTGTGGGGGATAAAAGGACCAGGGGCAGCACCAGCAAATAGGACAGAATACAGAAGGCAGCCTCTCACACACAGTACCCATTTCTTAATTATTGATTGGCCAGCGCTGTTACCCTGGAGACAGCAGTGGGTACAGGACTCACTTTTACGTGTTGCTGACCCCACCCAATGTCCAATTGTGAGCCACTTTTGACAATGTGTGTGTGGTGGATGGCTTCCACCACGCCCATCACCTGTAGGTCGCTTGATTGACCAGTTCCCCGTGTGACATGATTGATTCACTTCATGTTGCCATGGAGACCTCGGCACTAGCCCCAATAGTGGACACCATCGGCCCAAACATTTTTGGATTGATGTGTGTGGAGAGAGGTGGTAGGATACGGTTTCGGTTGGGGCGGCTGGTAATAGTCGGCCTTGGGCGGTAAGAAGTACAAATCTGGCCCTGGGTTTAAGGTGAGGTGCCACCAGGGGCATTAGGATTCGGCACCACCGGGGGTGGGCTAGGGTTAGGCATGGGTAGTGTAGGGTTCTATGTGAGAGTAGGGTTAGGTTTAGCTATAGTAAAATACCTGTAACAATTACTAATATTTTTTCTAATGAAAATGAACACTTTACATAGTAGACTATCGGTAAATTTACAGATGTTCTGCTATCGGCACTGTTTCTGCGCCCGATTTCCCATGGCTCACGAGTTTCACCTTCCCATAAATACTCAATAAGAATAAATAGTATACACACAACCAGCTTATTGTAAGAAAAACTACTAACAAACATTAAACTCTCTTCACTTACTCCAGTCGCAGCTTCCCATCGCCTGTACAGCCGTCACATAAATGTCAAAAATGTAGAATTTTTTAATATATTCTTTGCGTTCCAGGAAATTGAATCAAAACAAAAATAACATCTCACCAATGCAAACTGGAAAGTCAGCCTATTCAATCAACTGGCACCTGGCAGTAATTTTAACATGTTCCATTAAAATGCAAAAGCGATCTGACAATAAAAGATAATGGATTGCCAATAAATGAGTCACATGATGTCGGTATCTGCGCTGGTGTGGGAACTTTATATACTGTTAATGTTATTACGCTCTATCACGTAGTACAAATACGGCCTCTTTCGTTTTACCTATTCGCGGTTTGGTGTTTAGTTAGAAGTACCGTAATAGCTTTCAGCATTTTTCTCTGGGTTAAAAGGTACCGACTTTATTTTTTTAAGATAACTGCAGTTATGAATCTTTTGTTGCAGAAGTTTGATGGAATAATTAGTTTTGTTTAATTATGATGATTAATGTCATACTGAACACATGGCGGTTAATGCATACGTTAATGCCTGCGGTCTTATATATGAATGAAAAATGTGTTATGTTTGGCAGTGCTGTGTGCTTTGCTTTGTTCACTAATATGTAAGTACCTGGATAATTGGTAGAGGGCTGTGGAATCAAACCATTTAGGGGAAAGCTTATCCTCAACTTGTCCCAGGAAAGCTTATCCTCAACTTGTCCCGACTCTCTCATTGCTCAGCTGATATGCCCCTCCCAGACAGTCTTAGCTAATGGATAGCTGCTCAGAGTTCACACCCTGTTCTATGTACATTATCCGTACAATCCGCACGGAATGACTTGTTTCTGGTGGTAGCACAAATGATATGGGAGGACATCAGTATCATTACATAACATCTATTTTTGTTTTCCTGCAGTTAAAATGTTCTGATGTTTGTGTTTATTATTATTATGTGTTATAGTTTGTGTTCTCAAAAATGTGATTGCATAATACGGAGGTGGTAAACCGCAAAAGCCACAGTAACGATAGACAGACGACATGCAGCAAGTGCAAGAGACAATAGGGGAGAGAACACTGCACTTAAAGGGAAACTTAAGCCAGGAATAAAAAAATCAGTTTTACTTGCTTGGGGCTTCTACCAGCCCCCTGCAGCCGTTCCAAGCCCTCGCAGTCACTTACGGAGCCTCCTGTCCCCTGCCACCAGCTAGTTTCGTTTTCACTGACAGGGAGTCGGCAGGCTTTCTGTGCCTGCGCAGGCCTGGCCACGCATATCCTTCTTCATGTTCCCGTCCTCAATAGCGTCCTGCACAGGCGCAGGTTTCTATTGCGGGCGGGAAAGCGAAGCAAATTGTGTAGTCTGGCCTGTCAGCTAAAATTAAACTAGCTGGCAGCTCCATTAGTGACTGCGAGGGCTTGGAACGGCTGGAGGGGGCTGGTAGAAGCCCCAGGAAAGTAAAACTGATTTTTTTATTCCTTGCTTAAGGGTCCCTTTAAACGTTTTCAATCTAAAAGGAGGTGATGGAACTAGGGCTGAGAATTCCTGTGTCGGATTCTGATGTAATTAGAACTTGGTTAGTGACTGAAGGGAAGGGCCTAGTTAAAAGTGACTAGAAAGCCAAAAATCTACACCGCATGTACTGTGCTTTCTTAAAAGTGCCCACTTCCTGCACTTGGCCCCTCCCCCTAGGTGGGGCTAAGCATCAGAAGTGGGCGTACAGAGGGTCTCAGGCATATAGTTAAACAAGAAACCCCAGCAAGTCATTATAACTTATCATTGGATTCCAGCGGTTCTGGAGGTGTGGCTAGCTTTCAGGGACAACAAAGAGATCATTTGCATATTCAGCAGTGATGCATCATAGGAGACATCATAGGCTCACTCCAACCTGAATTATCGCAAATACCTTCTGTTTAAAGGATACCTGAACTGACATGTGACATGATGAGATAGACATGGGTATGTACAGTGCCTAGCACACAAATAACTAGGCTGTATTCCTTTTTTTCTTTCTCTGCCTGAAAGTTAAATATCAGGTATGTAAGTGGCTGACTCAGTCCTGACTCAGATAGGAAGTGACTACAGTGTGACCCTCAGGGCCCTTTTCCACTTGCAGTCGCTAGCGTTCACGCTGAACGCTAGCGATTGCTGAATCGCAATTACCGGCGATTCCCCGACGTTCACGGCCGCGATTTTGCTATGCTATGCACTGCATAGCAAAATCACTGCAAATATCGCTCCGCCGCGCGTTCGCGTTCCCGTAAAAAGCGAATCGCGGTAGTGGAAATGACCTACCGCGATTCCTATGTTAAAAAGCAAACCGTAGCGATTGTAAAATCGCTAGCGGTTTGCGTTTTTGCGATTCAGCCAGCGCAAACGCGCTGGTGGAAAAGGGCCCTCACTGTAAACCCTGTCTATCTCATCATGTCACATGTCACTTTGGGTATCCTTTAAGAAGGCAAACTTTTGTTTTGCAAATCTAAATTAGAACATTGGTTTGCATGTTGAATCTGAGAGGTTGACTCTTCCTGCTAACCATGTTTTACATGACACTAAATTAATTGTTGGGTGTTTTTTAACCTAACCCTCTTTTTCTTTTTTCTTTTTTTTACCTCTTTCACGATCCACTTTCAGTATCCGCTCTTTGGAAGAAGTTTCTTCTACATTTATTTATTACAGTATGTTACGGGTGTTTGCCTGACATATCTCTATCTTGTTCTGACTGAATAACATTTTTATTTCTGCAGTTCATGACCAAGAACCCCAACAAGCGGCTAGGATGTGTGCCGGCCCAGGGGCTGGAGGAGGCCATTAAACAACACCCGTTTTTCAAGGAAATCGACTGGGTAAATCTAGAACAGCGGAAGATCAAACCTCCATTCAAACCCAGGATTGTAAGTAGAACCGTCGTGTGGTGCAGTGCATGCTGGGAGTGCGAGCCACACCTCCTGTTATGTGATTGGCTGTGGTGACGCTGCTACTTCTGCAGCCTTTCAGGCCTTGCTAACATAACTCACGTCCAAGATGTATGTTTTATGGACACCATCCTGTCCCCCTTCTCTGTCCAACACTAAGAAGGTCCTTAGAATCCCACACTTAGGCCCTATTTACATCTAAAATCGAAATCTCTGACGTAAGCGGGTTTTGAGATTTTTGCGCACTTTTTTAGCGCTTACCTGCGCGCTGTGATTTTTTTATAAGGCGCTTTTCTAAGCACTTTAGCTGAGCGATTCAGTTTTTTCACTTCCTAACGTCAGTCAGGAAGTGAACTTTTTTTACACGGAAATTAATAAATACAATGTGTTTATTCATGAAATCGCTATACAAAGCGTTTATTCAAGTGCTTTGCCATTTCCCTATAACTTCCATTGAGTCAAATCACCACAAAAATAGTACAGGCAGCTCTTTGGTGAACGGATCACAATCGAACCGCTCAGATGTGAACACTCTGAATGGACTTTGTGGCTCCTCCCTACAGCATGCTCCTATGGCTCCTCCCCACAGCTGCATCGGCTACCGGTTGTCTTGGACATCTTTAAAAGGACAACTGTAGCTAGAGGGCTATGGAGCCTGCCATATTTATTTCCTTTTAAGCAATACCAGTTGCCTGGCAGCCCTGCTGGTCCTCTGCCTCTAAAACATTTACCCATAGCCCCTGAACAAGCATGCAGCAGATCAGGTGTTTCTGACTTGATTGTCAGATCTGACAAGATTAGCTGCATGCTTGTTTTTGGTGTGATTCAGACACTACTGCAGCCAAACAGATCAGTAGGACAGCCAGGAAACGTGTGTTGTTTAAAAGGAAATAAATATGGCAGCCTCCATATCCCTCTTGTTACAGTTGTCCACGAAGGATTACTGGCAGTGATTTGAATTGGTAGATGGGCCCTGACTCTCATAGAACCACCCACATTAAAGTCCACAACTCCTGACTCAAAAGCCCCCCCTGCCTTTAATTTTGGGGTAGGTTGTAATAATAACCACACCCACACCATTTAGCCAATTATAACACTTTGTTGTAGAGGGTGCTGTGATTGGAAAACTGTTCCCTATGAGATTTCCCGCTGGGTCACCTGGAATAGACTAGTGCTTAAAGAGAACCCGAGGTGGCCTTGTATTACGTAAGTGGGGCACAGAGGCTGGTTGGTCACACGAACACCAGCCTCTGTTGCCCCATCGTGTGTGTCAAAGACCCCCCTGCTCGCCGCTAAACTCCCCGCAGTGCTGGCGACACGCAGCGCGTCGCCAGCACAATGTTTACTCTAGCGCTGTCTGTCAGCGCCGCTCCCACGCCTCCTCCGCATCGCCGCTACCCGCCCTCGTCCCTTCCCTCCAATCAGCGGGAGGGAAGGGACGAGGGCGGGTAGCGGCGATGCGGAGGAGGCGGCGGAGCGGTGCTGACAGACAGCGCTAGAGTAAACATTGTGCTGGCGACACGCTGCGTGTCGCCAGCACTGCGGGGGTATAGCGGCGAGCAGGGGGGTCTTTGACACACACGATGGGGCAACAGAGGCTGTTGTTAGTGTGACCAACCAGCCTCTGTGCCCCACTTACGTAATACAAGGCCACCTCGGGTTCTCTTTAAAGAGGTCACCGCCTGTGATACATACAAAGCAAACCTGAAAGCGAAAATAAACGTATGATATAATGAATTGTATGTGTTGTACAGATAAGAAATAGAACACTAGTAGCAAAGAAAAAAATCTCATGCTGTATTCCAGTACAGGAAGAGTTAAAAAACTTGAGTTGCTATCTATGCAAAAGAGCTTCTCTGAGCTATTCACAGTCACAGAAAGGAACACAGTCCTGTTTTCTAAATAGCTTAACCTCTTCAGGACCACGGTATTAAACCCCCCCTAGTGACCAGGCCAATTAGACCACTGCAGCCGTACAACTCAGCACACAAGTGATTCTCTCCCCCCAAACCCCCCCCCCCCCCCCCCCCACCACCACCACCCCTTTCTGATATCTGCTGTTATCGCTCCCCACATGTTTATTTTTTTTTATAAATATCTAATTGTTTATTTTTTAAATAAATTTTACTATTTATTCAATTATTTTTCCCCAGCCCTCCCTCCCTCCCCCCACCAGCTAATCAGGGTAATCGGCTGTCATAGGCATCAGCCTATGACAGCGGATCGCTTCCCTGCTGCTCAGGGGGACAGCCGTGTCACAGAGCTGTCCCCAGTAGATCGCGGCGCTGTACAGTGTAAAAAGACGGCGGTTTCGCCGTCTAACAGTCTCCTAGCGGCACAAGGTAAAGGGGGAAGAGGCGCCCAGAGCAGATAAAATACATTAAAAACAAATAAAATTAAAAAAGTGAGGTGGCTTACCTCAATGAAGACAAATTCACATTTTAATAGAATTTTATTGCACTGGCAACGCATTTCGTGGGTGCATAACCACTTCCTCAGGCCAAATAGCAGTGCCTAATAGTGCTTGTAGCCACAAATAAGGCGCCTCTATCTAGCGGCGATCGCCACTGGGAGACTGATAGCAGAGCGCATTCATGTGGAGATGTGCGCGATCTCCTGCAAAACCCCGCCCCAGGACTTCATACCATTTGGCGTGGAGTGCTCCTGGGGCTGCGGCCGCTTTCACGGCAAAGGGTTAAACAGCCAAGAAACAGTGAGAGGCAGCTCGGTAGAAGGTTTTACTGCAGGAAAGTTCAAAGGGTCATTCGATCTGCTTTGTTTTATAGCTGAAAACACAGTGTGGTTTCTGAACTGCAACTGTGACAGCATGATGCAATATTATACATAAAGCTACATAACTAAATAATACAAATATGAGACTCATTACTTTGCTGCTAGTGTTTTTATTAATCATCCGTACTCCACACACGGTTCATTATATCATAAGTTTATTTTTGCTTCCGTGTCACTTAAAGAATGTAAATCAGGGAGAGGAACGATTTCACAATGGGCAAACACTGACTAAATCATTTATGAATGAGTATAAGCAATCGTATTTATTAAGTTATGATTAGTAAAATGTCTTTTTAAATTGCGGGAACAGGGCTGGTTCTCTCATGAAGCAAGGTGAAACCTTTGCATCAGTTGCAGAGATTGCAGGAACAGCATTTTTGTAACCGCATGCAGTCAGAGTAGGAGGAGAAGCAAGAGGTGAGCGAGGTGAAGAGGTCATCATTGGGGAAAAGCAGCTTGTTGTGCTGTGTGAGGAGTCTGACAGTAAGTGAGCAGGGGGGAGGCAGGAGAGCAGCATTGGGGAAAAGCAGCTTGTTGTGCTGTGTGAGGAGTCTGACAGTGAGTGAGGAGGGGGGAGGCAGGAGTGCAGCATTGGGGAAAAGCAGCTTGTTGTGCTGTGTGAGGAGTCTGACAGTGAGTGAGCAGGGGGGAGGCAGGAGAGCAGCATTGGGGCAAAGCAGCTTGTTGTGCTGTGTGAGGAGTCTGGCAGTGAGTGATAAAGGGGGAGGCAGGAGAGCATCATTGGGGAAAAGCAGCTTGTTGTGCTGTGTGAGGAGTCTGACAGTGAGTGAGCAGGGGGGAGGCAGGAGAGCAGCATTGGGGAAAAGCAGCTTGTTGTGCTGTGTGAGGAGTCTGACAGTGAGTGAGGAGGGGGGAGGCAGGAGTGCAGCATTGGGGAAAAGCAGCTTGTTGTGCTGTGTGAGGAGTCTGGCAGTGCGTGAGGAGGGGGGAGGCAGGAGATCATCATTGGGGAAAAGCAGCTTGTTGTGCTGTGTGAGGAGTCTGACAGTGAGTGAGCAGGGGGGAGGCAGGAGAGCAGCATTGGGGCAAAGCAGCTTGTTGTGCTGTGTGAGGAGTCTGGCAGTGAGTGATGAGGGGGAGGCAGGAGAGCATCATTGGGGAAAAGCAGCTTGTTGTGCTGTGTGAGGAGTCTGACAGTGAGTGAGCAGGGGGGAGGCAGGAGAGCAGCATTGGGGAAAAGCAGCTTGTTGTGCTGTGTGAGGAGTCTGGCAGTGCGTGAGGAGGGGGGAGGCAGGAGATCATCATTGGGGAAAAGCAGCTTGTTGTGCTGTGTGAGGAGTCTGGCAGTGCGTGAGGAGGGGGGTGGCAGGAGAGCAGCATTGGGGAAAAGCAGCTTGTTGTGCTGTGTGAGGAGTCTGGCAGTGCGTGAGGAGGGGGGAGGCAGGAGATCATCATTGGGGAAAAGCAGCTTGTTGTGCTGTGTGAGGAGTTTGACAGTGAGTGAGGGGAGGCAGGAGAGCAGCATTGGGGAAAAGCAGCTTGTTGTGCTGTGTGAGGAGTCTGGCAGTGAGTGAGGAGGCAACAGTGTTTCATGTGACTTGCACAGCAGAAGGGAGGAGGTGGCTGTGTTGTCCTGATTGAGGAGGGTGGTGCATCCTTATCCTCACAAGTTTGCCTCAGGCAGGAAAAAGTCTAGAACCAGCTCTATGCGGGAACCATGTGAATGTTAAGAGAGCCAGCAGCATATGGGACCCACCTGGCTCTTCGAGCATTTATCCAGGTAGTAATTATATTTTACGGTATATTTATGTTAATGTATGTACACAGAGGCACCCTGGCAGGGCAAGACTTCTAAAAAATGTGCGTATTATGATTATTATGTTTCTAACATCCATGATTCCATAGTATGATGCCTACAATGATTTTGCTATATGACATCATCGTATTTTCCTGTTCCTGTAGAGATTGTATGATTGGGTGCATTCTTCCAATTTTTTTTCATGCAATTTAGTGCAGCTGTTTGTATTTCATGGAAGGATTTCAAAACACAGCTTTATCAGGAAAGGGTTGGGACCCACTAGGGCAAATTTGGCAGCGTTTTGCGATCGCCGGCATTTTCCGAAAACGATTTGCCAATAAAAGTGAGTGGGGGGCACTAGTGGGATTGCGATTCGGTTTAATCGCAATCGCAGGAAATGCAGCATTTTGAGCGCATTCGCTCTCAATGCTGTGTAAAGTAGCGCTTTTAAAAACGATTTTGCAGCAATTTGAGGGGTAAGCGATTACACATTTAAATAGTTATTAATACTTACTGGGTGTCCCCATGTCAGTCTTCTGTGAGTAGCCCCACCCTCTGGCAGAAAAGTTCATAGGTGCTTCTCTGATTGGTCCTAGAAAAGCACCAATGACCTCTTCCTTTAGGGGGCGGGGCTACGGACGGAAGTTGGACACCTGGTAAGTATAATAAAGTTTAAAAAAAAAATACACAAATCGCTAATAGGGTAGTGCTGCAATTCCTAGTTGGTCACAGCCCTAATGCTAGTATATTTAGCACGTTTGCCCCCTTTACAAGATCTCCCCACATGGGGGCAGTGCTGTGTTGCTCATTGCCAGCTTACCTCTCTATTAGGGCCCTTTTCCACTAGCAATCGCTAGCGTTTGCGATTCAGCAATGTCCTAATTTTTCCCGGCGATTGCGATTTTTCAATGCACTGCATAGCAAAATCGCAGCAAAAAACGCTCCGCGCCGCGATCGCACTTTAGTAAAAAACGAATCGCTGTAGTGAAAATTGCCTACCACGATTCCTATGTTGTGTAGCAAACCCTAGCAATTTTAAAATCACTAGGGATTTGCGATTTTGCGATTCAGCATCGCAATCGTGGAAAAGGGCCCTTAGTGGCTGGGGTATTGCTTGCAGCCACAGATCTAGGTATAGGAAGGGGTTATAAATCCTCCCCCTTCACTCTGGCCCCTCCCCCTCGCTAGTCTAAAGGTTAAACTTAGTGACAGAGGTATTTTGAGGTTTCTGTTGTTCGGTTATTGACCTCTTCTGACTTCTTGCGTTGATAAAAGCACAATGCGTTGCTTTGGGAATGTCTTGTTTTGTTGCTGTACGCAACATATTTCTGCTTTTTCCTAGCTAATCTCTGTGTGAGCGTCTGATTGGCGCAGTGACTGGCACATGATGTAATAATTGCACTATTATGCCCTTAATCCTCTTGATTATTGTAAAGGTAGATGTTTTCTTTTCCACTCGACTTTGTAAACAGTGTGAGGCCGGAGCTTGGCAGGTTAGCAGGCATAGCCCGGGATGGTTTTGGCGGTACGCCTTCTAAATAATTAATGTTCTTTTTAATTGCAGTTTGCTTATGACAGATTGAATTGCTAAAGAACAATTTGTATGTCACTGAGCTCTGCGGCGTATATATACATTCTTCCGCCATCTCCTGTGTTGTACTTTTTCATCTCTTGCAGCCTTCTCTCTTCTTCTCTTTTTATGCAGCTGTACACACACTAGATATTACAGCAGCCTTCCTTAACCTCTTGAGGCCCGTAGGCTTACACCCTCCAAGTGACCAGCTATTTTTTTACAATTTAGGCCACTGCAGCTTTAAGCGCTCCCTGCAGGGCCGTACAACTTAGCACACAATTGATTCCCCCCCCCCCCTTTTTTTTTTTGCCCACCAACAGAGCTTTCTGTTGGTGGGCCCTGATCACTCCCAGGATGTTTATTTTTTTATTAAAAACAAAATTTCACAATAAATATTACTAGGTTTTTTTTCCTATCTGCATCCCCTGCCAGCCAATCACAGCAATTCGACTGTCCCCAGTATAGCACTGCCTTAGATCACAGCGCCGTACGTGTAAATAGATGGCGGTTTCACCATCTAACAGTCTCCTAGCCGCGATCGCCGCTGGGAGACAGCAGAGATGCACGCACCAATGCGCGCGCAATCTCCTGCAAATCCCCAGGACGTGACGTCAATTGGCGTTAGGCGGCAGGGCTGTGGAGTCGGTACAAAAATCTTCCGACTCCTCAGTTTATGAAACCACCAACTCCGTCTCTGGGTACCCAAAATGGCTCAGACTCCGACGCCTCGACTCCGACTCCTTAGTCTAATACTTACCAGGGCTGTGGATTTTGTACAAAATCATCCGACCCCGACTTCGACTCCTCAGTTAATGAAATCACTGACTCCGACTCCGGGTGTCCAAAATTACTCCGACTCCTCGACTCCGACTCCACAGCCCTGTTAGGTGGTCCTGGGGCTGCGCCAGGTTCACGCAAATCGGCGTGATGCGGTCGTTAGATGGTTAAAAGGACACCCGAGGTGAAAATAAACTAATGAAATAAACAATTATATCTATCCTCTTTCTCCTAAAAATAACGTTTTAATATATTTCACGGTTTTATTTTATATTTCAATGTACTTTTTAAGTTTTGACTGTTTTATTGTTTTTACTGAATTCTTTGTGCACCAGACAGTGGCGCATACTCAGGTGACAAACTGCCATCCAGTTGGATAACCGTGTCACCTGATGAACCTGACTGGAAGCCAGCGGATGACTGCTCACTGGTTTCTACAGTGGATGGGTGGTGCCAGCTCTGCTATTCTATATGCAGGCCTCTGATATTTAAAGGTGCCGTGGGCCACATCTATAAGTTATACATTTGGTGTTTGGGGGCCAGTGAAAAGCCTCAGCGGGCCGCATTCGGCCCATGGGCCTTAGTATGAGGACCACTGCTGTAGATGATATAGTATTTTTTAGGACTGCATGTTGAAGATTATTGATGTTGTGGTGGAGCTTTGTCTTACATTTCTTAAGACTTACACACGTCTAAACGATCTGCCCAACTATCATCTAAACTTGGTCTGTTGGATGATAAGTTGGTGTACGGCAGGCAAACAACAAGACGACCAACTGGTAACAGGTGGTTTGCCAGATCCAACTGGCGGATCAACCTGCTTAACTATCATGCAGGTTGGAACGTGTGTACAAGTCTTTTGAACAACTTTGTTGTTTTTGAATGTGGACAGTTTGTTGCTCCACTTGCACCTAAGCTGACTGTATAGGTGGTTGGCGTGTGTGTACGCATTTGTCGTGTGAACAGCTTGTTGTGCAGTTGGTTGTGCATTACGTTGGATATTTCTATGAGCCTTTTACGCACTTCCTGGACTAAGGCCAAGGTGGCCCCCTGTCTGAGGCATCATTCCTTACTTTGTAAAGTTCTGATCTCCCTCCACCTTCTCCATTGCTCTAATTCACGTTCTCCACACTATATTCATTTACTGGGCTATAAAACCTGAATCTCAGGATATAATCTGCAAATAAAGCCTGGAAGTTACTGAACAGCTGGCATCAGGAGCGAGACGCAGACAATTGCAGTAAAACTTGGACAGCAGGGCGTTTACCTCGATGGCTGACAATGGGGGCTGATTTTATACAAACAGCAAAGAGAACTATTGTCCATAGCAACCGCATTCCTAGCGGTATTCCATAACCGAAATATGATTAGCTGGCGTGGGCTCATTCTCTCTTCCATTCTTTATTACAGAATCCTCTATAATAATATGCAAGTGTCTCTGCGTCCCTGTGCCTGACTTCCTGTGTGTGTGTGTGTGTGTGTGTGTGTGTCCGTGCAGGCAGGGACGCAGAGACTGTAGAGTGGAGGGAGGACGGGGCCAGAAGGGACGGGCATGTGCGCAAGCGGCGGGCGCGGAGTACAGACAAACATGCTTTCCATGCTAGGTTTTCCCTATGAACAGGGCAAGCGCTACCATAGAGGCAATTGACCCTCGAGTGCTCCCCGGGACCCCTGAAAAGTTTAGGGTGCTCCCCGGGACCCCTGAAAAGTTTAGGGTGCTCCCCGGGACCCCTGAAAAGTTTAGGGGGCTCCCCGGGACCCCTGAAAAGTTTAGGGGGCTCCCCGGGACCCCTGAAAAGTTTAGGGGGCTCCCCGGGACCCCTGAAAAGTTTAGGGGGCTCCCCGGGACCCCTGAAAAGATTAGGGGGCTCCCCGGTACCCCTGAAAAGTTTAGGGGGCTCCCCGGGACCCCTGAAAAGATTAGGGTGCTCCCTGGTACCCCTGAAAAGTTTTGGGCAGCAAAGCAACATGCCTGTCCCGGTGGGCTCCCTTAGTCCGTGCGCTCTCGCCTCTGTCCTCACCTGGCTTCTGATCTTCTGAGTGATATAACATGCGACAGGTTACTGAGAATATGCATGCCTGGCGAGGGTGAAGTCACATGGACTGATGGAGCAGGAGGCGTCTGCCGGGCGAGGGGGAAGGCTGGAGCGCACGGACTGATGGAGCAGGAGGCGTCTGCCGGGCAGGTGAGTTACAATGCTCCCAAAAACTTTACAGGAACTCCGGGAACACCATAAGGTTTGGGGAGGGAGATTATTGGGAGCTTTGCGGGAGTTTGGGGTGTAATTTGCTGCCAATGGTTTGTTTTCCCCACGGCCTCATTATAGCTAGAACCGGCCCAACCTGCTAATTGCCAAATTGCACTAGAAAGTAACACCTGCACAGGAGCCGACTAGTGTTACAGTGGTGATTAGTCACAGGTGGGGGGATTAGACAGGCTGATCTCTCTAAATACATACAGGGTGCATTTCTCTGTTTTCCTTCTGTCCTGTGCAGAGTTCAGCTCCACTTTACCTTGCTGGGATGAGCGGTGCTGGAAGCCTGGGATTGAACGCAGCTATCTAGGTCAGTGTGAGTGTTTGTAGTGAACACAGGGCTGCAACCTCCTTCCACACCTATGTACCTTGGCACCAGCTCTGCCTCATGGCACCCAGTACAAGACTCTTCATGTTGATATCTTTATTAGGTGAACCTTTCATGTTTTATACAGCCATCAATAGGATTTGAAAAAAATAAAACTGTACAGCTTCCAGCACAAATGTATCCGCAGCACATTCCATGACTGAAAGTGAGTTTTTCTTAAAGGGAACCTGAAGGGAAAGGGATATGGAGGATGCCATATTTATTTCCTTTTAAAGGGAACCAGAGACCTGAAAAAGATGTTATACACACCTGGGGCTTCCTCCAGCCCCATACACTCTGATCGATCCCACGCCACCGTCCTCCGCTGCCCACAGCTACGAGAACCGGGTCCCGTCACTGACATCATCGGAGCCGGGCTACGCAGTAGAAGTGCGCCCTCTACGTATCTCTCCAGCGGCTGCTGCAGAGATACGCAAAGAGCGCACCTCTACGCTAGACTGGCTCCGACTGACGGCAGAGTGGGGTCCCGGTTTTCATAGATGCAGGCAGCAGAGGACGGCGTCGTGGGAGCAATCCATGTGTATGGGGCTGGAGGAAGCCCCAGGTGTGTATAATATCTTTTTCCTGTTCATCTAGGTTGGCATGTATTGTTCAATACATGTTGGCTGGCAGTTGGTGGACAGCCTGTGTGGCCCCGCAGTTGGTGGACAGCCTGTGTGGCCCCGGAGTTGGTGGACAGCCTGTGTGGCCCCGGAGTTGGTGGACAGCCTGTGTGGCCCCGCAGTTGGTGGACAGCCTGTGTAGCCCCAGAGTTGGTGGACAGCCTGTGTGGCCCCGGAGTTGGTGGACAGTCTGTGTGGCTCCGGAGTTGGTGGACAGCCTGTGTGGCCCCGGAGTTGGTGGACAGCTTGTGTGGCCCCGCAGTTGGTGGACAGCCTGTGTGGCCCCGGAGTTGGTGGACAGCCTGTGTGGCCCCGGAGTTGGTGGACAGCCTGTGTGGCCCCGCAGTTGGTGGACAGCCTGTGTAGCCCCAGAGTTGGTGGACAGTCTGTGTGGCTCCGGAGTTGGTGGACAGCCTGTGTGGCCCCGGAGTTGGACAGCCTGTGTGGCCCCGGAGTTGGTGGACAGCCTGTGTAGCCCCAGAGTTGGTGGACAGTCTGTGTGGCTCCGGAGTTGGTGGACAGCCTGTGTGGCCCCGGAGTTGGTGGACAGCCTGTGTAGCCCCAGAGTTGGTGGACAGCCTGTGTAGCCCCAGAGTTGGTGGACAGCCTGTGTAGCCCCGGAGTTGGTGGACAGCCTGTGTGGCCCCGGAGTTGGTGGACAGCCTGTGTGGCCCCGGAGTTGGTGGACAGCCTGTGTGGCCCCGGAGTTGGTGGACAGCCTGTGTGGCCCCGGAGTTCGTGGACAGCCTGTGTGGCCCCGGAGTTGGTGGACAGCCTGTGTGGCCCCGGAGTTGGTGGACAGCCTGTGTGGCCCTAGAGTAAATGGACAGCTTGTGTGGCCCCGGAGTCAGTGGACAGCCTGTGTGGCCCCGGAGTCAGTGGACAGCCTGTGTGGCCCCGGAGTCGGTGGACAGCCTGTGTGGCCCCGGAGTTGGTGGACAGCTTTTGTGGCCCCGGAGTTGGTGGACAGCCTGTGTGGCCCCGGAGTTGGTGGACAGCCTGTGTGGCCCCGGAGTTGGTGGACAGCCTGTGTGGCCCCGGAGTTGGTGGACAGCCTGTGTGGCCCCGGAGTTGGTGGACAGCCTGTGTGGCCCCGGAGTTGGTGGACAGCCTGTGTGGCCCCGGAGTTGGTGGACAGCCTGTGTGGCCCCGGAGTTGGTGGACAGCCTGTGTGGCCCCGGAGTTGGTGGACAGCCTGTGTGGCCTGAAGTTAGTGGACAGCCTGTGTGGCTGTATAATGACCACTCAGTGGCCGGTGGCTTTGTATTTCCAGCACTATAAAGCTGTATGTCACACTGTCCCTCCAGAGCTGCCCCAGGAGTCCAAGGATAAAACATTCCCACATAGCAATGAGCCGTGGCTCCCAGGAAGCCAGAGAAATGTTATGAATTGTTCTCCAGTGAAGCACTGGGCAGCGTCAGGGCTTGTTTGTAATAAGTGGACATGTCATTCACGTCTCCCAACGCCGTTATTTCGGGTAACAGCGCGCTACACTTTGATGTGGTTCTGATTATTCAATTCAGTCCAGCTGTGCGCTTCTCTGTTATTCAGCTATTTCTACACATGGAGACGACCTGGATTCTCATAAAGAGAACCCCAGAGAGGCTTCCTACCAGCGAGCACTAGAATGGAATAACACTCGGGACTTGCGGTACACTCCCGTCAAATCCATCAACCTTCAGAAGTCACCAGCTGCAGATTACTCAGTGACCATTAGCCCCACCTGTCCATATGGAAGCCTCCATCTTCTGTGTCCCTGTTCCGCAGGTTAAAATTCACATGGTGACTTCCTGTGTCCCTGTCTGCCGCAATGCATGCTGGGAGATGTAATCACATCAATGGGAACTACATCTCCCAGCATGCAATGCGGCTGCCAGGGACACAGGACAAACTACGAGAACTTGCGGTGTGGGTTTTTGGGGGGCAGTTTACATTTACTATGGGGAGCTGCTCCGTAGCCAGTGGCGTAGGGATCACCATAGCAGCCATAGTGGCGGCTATGGGACCCGTAGTCACAACATGTCCAGCCTGTCCTGGCTGAGTGCGGTCTACAGACCCAGCCTGCCAGCAGACACCCCCTCCTTCACCCGGAGGATCATTGCAGGGAGGCGGGCATAAAAAATATTTGCTATGGGCGCAGTCATTTCTAGCTACGCCTCTGCGCCATTTCCTGGATTTTTTTTCTTTTTTTAAACTATACTTTCCAAGCTATGTACTCTCCACCCTCCCAAACCCCTTCCAATACCAAGTTTCAAGAGTCTTCAACAAGAGTCATGGAACTCCACCATCTAGCCAGCCCCACATGACTCCAGCTAGCGCTATCTCCACTCCTCCTTGCTCCCGCATCAAACCCCTCCCACACCTCCGCCAATCGGTGTATGAGTTTGGGGGAAGTTATTGGATGTAGCAGCTAGGCTCTGCTCCAATGGACAGCAAAGAGAATTGGTGAACATCGCCCCCTCCCAAAGGCAGTGGTGGTGATAGGTTGTCCCAAACCTAGCCAGAAGCCCCACCTTCGTCTCATCACTGGAATTACGCTGTGTGAATAGAATACTGGGGAAGGGGGAATTATCGGCTAACCTGTACTACAGAATTGCATGCTTCTGAAGAAAGCAGATACAATCTGCAAGGGGAGGATAAGTTGTGCAGAACCACGTTTTACAACCAGAGTAGTGGCAGCCCTTCAGAAGCAGTGACAACGTTTAGAAGCATACAAGGATCATCATACACACTGCAGGTAGTTTACAAGCATCATAGGCACATAGTATAAGTCTATACTATAACAACAAGAGGAACTTTAACCAAGGATTGAACATCCCAATCAGTAGCTGATGCCCCCTTTCCCATGAGAAATCTATTCCTTTTCTCAAATAGATCATCAGGGGAATCTGTATGGCTGATATTGTATTGAAACCCCTTCCCACTGTGTGATGTCATGACCGTGGTCCTGACAGTTTCCTGTATGTGAACCTTATTGCATTGTGGGAAAAAATGGCTTTTTCCAACTGCAAAACAAGCAGCATCTCCCTCTGTGCATAGAACTCTCAGTAACGTTTAGATCACAAAAATGGGTCTATTTGGAAATACCTGATGTTTTCTCTGGATGCAGCTGCTGATTTTTCACCTTTAAATGCTGAAAAAGAAAGATTTTCCTCCTGGACAATTCCTTTATGTTCTTGGAAATGTTTTGCCGGTAACCAGCGGGCTTCTTTGAGTTTTTTTCACCTAATTTGAACTGATGAAGCAACTTTGTTGGAGGTGAAGTGACTTTGGTTGTGTAAAAAATGCAGATTCAGCTGAAAGTGCCTTGTTTTCCCTTCGGGTATGGAATGGCCTGGATAACAGAGAACCGTTACAGACACGCCTTCAACTCCTCAGTGACGGCTCCCATATTTATGTCTGTTCATTGTGGAAATGAACAGAGACGCCAAAGGATAAAAGTACCTAAAACTTTAAAAAAAAAACAGGCGGGGGAGGACTTACCTCCTCCAAGCAGACACAAAAACAGGTTGATATAATATCAACAAGCAAATGTATTTATATATACACTCCAAAGGGTCAAAGCAATGTGTTCCGTAGGTGTGGCCCTGCTTCATCAGGCAATCGGGGCTGGAGCTTACAGCAACAAGTGTCTATCTCTCAGCCTAGCATCTCTGTGCCTACGCCTCCCACAGAGGCGCTAGGCTGAGTCATAGACACTTGTTGCTGTAGGCTTCATCCCTTTTGCCTGATGAAGCAGGGCCACACCTGCAAAACACATTGCTTTGACCATTCATGATTGAAGAGGATCAGGGCCGCGCATGCGCAGTAGCCCCCCAGATCGAGGACTTTAATCTGTCGTCAGCCGCTTCCACCACTAGTCACCAGAGACGCCGCCACACTTGTCAGAGCAGTGAGATCGCTAGTGGTCAGCTGAAGCTGTCTGTGATGTCGTGGCAGTGAGATCGCTAGTGGTCAGCTGAAGCTGTGTGTGGCGTCATCCGCTCCCACCACTAGTCACCAGAGACGCCGCCACACTTGTCAGAGCAGTGAGATCGCTAGTGGTCAGCTAAAGCTGTCTGTGATGTCGTGGCAGTGAGATCGCTAGTGGTCAGCTGAAGCTGTGTGTGGCGTCATCCGCTCCCACCACAAGTCACCAGAGATGCCGCCACACTTGTGTCAGAGCGGTGAGATCACTAAGCTGTCCGTAGCATTAGCCGCTGCCATCACAAGTCACCACAGATGCCGCCAGACTTGTGTCAGAGCGGTGAGATCGCTAGTGGTCAGCTGAAGCTGTCTGTGGTGCCCGCCACTCCCACCACAAGTCACCAGAGATGCTGCCACACTTGTGTCATGGCAGTGAGATTGCTAGTGGTCAGCTAAAGCTGTCTGTGGCATCAGCCGCTCCCACCACAAGTCACCAGAGATGCCGCCACACTTCTCATAGCAGTGAGACCACTAGTGGTCAGCTGAGGCTGTCTGTGGCATCACCCGCTCCCACCACAAGTCACCAGAGATGCCACCACACTTGTGTCAGAGCGGTGAGATCGCTAGTGGTCAGCTGAAGCTGTCTGTGGCGCCAGCCACTCCCACCACAAGTCAGCAGAGACGCCGCCACACTTTGTCAGAGCATTGAGATTGCTAGTGGTCAGCTGAAGCTGTGTGTGGTGCCAGCCACTACCATCACAAGTCAGCAGAGACGCCGCCACACTTGTGTCAGAGCAGTGAGATCGCTAGTGGTCAGCTAAAGCTGTCTGTGGTGTCATGGCAGTGAGATCGCTAGTGGTCAGCTGAAGGTGTGTGTGGCGTCATCCGCTCCCACCACAAGTCACCAGAGACGCCAACACACTTGTGTCAGAGCAGTGAGATCACTAAGCTGTCCTTGCCGTTAGCCACTGCAACGACAAGTCACCAGAGAGGCCACTACACTTGTGTCATAGTGGTGAGATCGCTAGTGGTCAGCTGAAGCTGTCTGTGGTGTCAGCCACTCCCACCACAAGTCACCAGAGATGCCGCCACACTTGTGTCAGAGCGGTGAGATCACTAGCAGTCTTCAGGAAGCACCTATACTGGGCCTCAGCAGGAAATCCGCTTATCAGTCTTTGGTTTGAGTTTTACATACCTTTCCCATGATGCCCTGCAGCCTGACCTGAGGGGCACACAGGTCAGTGATGGGCATGATTTTCGGGAGCCTGTGTTAATTAGTGTGGGAATTTCTCACACAGGATTGCAGCGTCTGCAGAGGGGAAAACAGGCAATACCAGAATAAGCAGAAGCCTGAAGGCCACAGCCCTTTATGTGATCCCATATTCAGGTTTCCGGTTTGACTGGATCCCTCTTACAGGTTATGTAACGTTGCCATAGCGAGGCTGCTGCCCCCTCAGGCCGTCTCCACGGGCTCAGCGAGGCTCCTGAGGTATGCGGCAGTCTCCCTCACACTGCTGCAGCCCCGTGCCTGCCTCAGGCCTCCCATTCTGTTCAGCCAGTTGGGAAATTCTTGCAATTAAGGCAATCCATCCATCAGGGTGTGCTAATCGTATGACATGCCTTATAGGATGTATGTGAGCCCAGTTCTAGAATAATGGCTTCAAAGTGGGATTGTCACCATAAAAATCAAATTTCAACAGCAACTGGTCTGAGTGTATTAAGTGATAAAGATGCTAATCCTGCATTCAAAACTGTTTCTGCTGTTATGGTTTGGAGATATCACATACTTAAGGAGCACTGGCCCTTTAATAGTCAGTGCCAAACAGTTGCATGCTGGGGGTTCTTTTTATCTATAATATATTCCTCCTCTTCCATTTATTTCCCTGCCTAGCTGCCTAGCTGAACCATGATCCTCTGCTCACTTGTGTTTACAAGCAAGGCTGAGGTGACTCAGCGATTGGAGGAGAAAAGAAAAAAAAGTTAAGGTCAGAAATTACATCAGGATTTAGCCTCAAACTGTGGGCAAAAGACATGGTTCCCACCAGGAACAGAATTCTCTTCATTTACTATATAAAATTCACTGAAATCAAAACGTGGACAGTACAATACATGTTATGTAAGTAGATCAAGTATTTATCTACTTATATATGTGTTTTTTTCCCTGGCATAGTATGGCTGATCCTCCTGCTTTAAAGTGGACCTGAACTCTTGCACAGAACAGAAGGAAAACATAGAGAAATGCACCCTGTATGTATTTAGAGAGTTCAGCCTGTCTAATTCCCCCTCATCTGTGACTAATCACCAGTGTAATTTGATCCTTTCAGCTGTCAGCTCAGGAATCTCCTCTGCCTTGGCAGAGCAGATAAATTGTAAACACAGGATGTTAACTCTGTCTGCCTCCATGAAAGCAGGAAGTAGACACACTGCAGATTTATTGCAGGATTTGTATCAGGTGTAACAAAGAAATTGTTTTTTTTTAAAAGGTTATTATGCTGCTGCTTATCTCTTAGAGCAGAGAGGAAGTTCTGAATTCAGGTTTGTTTTAAGGCACTAATCTGAGGAAGCATCATATAGATCCCGCTGCTTATTGTCCCATTGTTCATTCATTTTATACCGTATTTCTGCTTTATTGAGAATTTTGGGGGGTTTCCGAGTTAAGCTCAGTGTTGGATATCGCTGGCAGGTAGAAGCGTCACTGAGCAATGCTTGTCAGCTGTAGCCAATAATGACGTTTTCTGATTGGACAATAGCTCATCTCTCCGGGTGTTTAGAGCTTAGGTTCTCAATGTGTTAAACCCGTACCCCAGGGGATACTTCTGATGGGTCCAGGGGTTACTCAGGCTTGATGCATTTAAATGACTCCTGAAGTAAGAGAGATATGGAGGCTGACATATTTATTACCTTTTAAACCATGCCTATACCCTGGCTGTCTTACTGATCCTCTGATACATTTATCCACAGACCCTGAACAAGCATGCAGATCTGATGTTTCTGACAAAAAATCTGATTGGATAAGCTGCTTGCTTGTTTCAGGTGTGTGATTAAAGCGGATCCGAGATGTAAAACTAACTATAACAAGTAACTTGTCTATATATCTTATCTAAAGTTTAGATAGTTTACACAGCATATCTAGCTGCAAACAGCTTCAATAGAAAATGATTATTTATTCCTGTGATACAATGACAGCAGCCATGTTGTTTGTATACATTACACACAGACAAGCTTATCTGTATATTGAGCAAAAAAACCTAATCTCCCCTCACCCTCCCTCCTCCCCTCTGCCTCTGAAATCTCTGGCTAGTAATACCTCCCCCTCCTCCTACCCAGACTGAGCTCCCATGAGCCCTTGCTACTGCCAAGGCTCTCTGAAAACCTGTGGGCGTGGTTTATTTAGTTTATAGGGAATAAGAGTACAGGTAGTCCTCGGTTAACGAACAAGATAGGGACTGTAGGCTCGTTCTTAATCTGAATCCGTCCTTAACTCGAGACAGTGTAAAATGTACTTTTACATTCATATAAAGACGCCATGTGTGTGTGGGGAGGTGAGCAGCTACATACCGCACACCTCCCGTGCCCTGGCGTCACCCTCCGCCACTACAAAACACCTCCGTATCATTACAGTGATCCGCGTCCTCTGACCCCGGATACTGTACTGCGCTGCGCATGCGTAGTATGCCGGGTCGCCTCCTGGCCTGCGTCAGAGGACGCGGATCTCTGTAATGATACGGAGGTGTTTTGTAGAGGCAGAGGGTGACGCCAGGGCACGGGAGGTGTGCAGTATGTAGCTGCTCACCTCCCCACACACACATGACGTCTTTATATGAATGTAAAAGTACTTAAAAACATTTTAATCACAGCATTCCGGCGCACGCGGTGACGTCATCGACGGGGCGGAGCTATCGGCGGGCCGTTCGTAAAGCGGGCGTCCGTAACCTGAGGACTACCGGTATTAAAACAAAAAATGATTTGGCTTGAGGAATGCCCTATAAACTATAGGAAAGGAACACAATTATGCAATGAGTAAAAGTTCCGGATCCACTTTAAGACACTACGGCAGCCAAATGGATCAGCAGGGCTGCCAGGCAACTGGCATTGTTTAACAGGAAATACATATGGCAGCCACCATATCCCTCTCACTTCAAGTGTCCTCAGATTAGGCATCATAAATTTAGAGTTTAAGAAAATCAAACATCTCACAAATGGGAATGAAAAACATTAACACCAAATTCGTATTTTAGTTAATTACGGTAAATGAACTAGTAAATGCATGTCAATTGTTTTGTAACAATTACCATGTGGTGTTGTACCAATAAATATATCTGTGTCAAGGGGTACTTGAAATAATTTTTACTATACTAGAGGGTACTTGGTGAGTCCAGGCTTTCAGAAGGAGTGCATAGCAGTACAGTGGTGAAGACCGCTGGTTTAGAGGCAGCATAGTGGCGTAGTGGATAGCACTCTTGCCTTGCAGCGCTGGGTCCTTGGTTTGCATGGACTTTGTATGTTCTCTCCATGTCTGGGTGGGTTTCCTTTGGGCACTCTGATTTTCTCCCACATTACAAAAAACATACAGATAAGTTAATTGGCTTCCCCCAAATTGGCCCTTGACTACAATGGACACATGACTATGGTAGGGATTAGATTGCTAGCTTCTCTGAAGACAGTCAGTCTATGTACTCTGTACAGTGCTGCAGAAGGGGTCAGTGCTATATAAATACATAATAATAATATGGTAGGACATTAGACTATGACTATGGTAGGATTAGAGTGTGAGCTCCTCTGAGGACAGTCAGTGACATGACTATGTACTCTGTACAGTGCTGCAGAAGATGTCAGTGCTATATAAATACATAATAATAATAATAATAATATGATAGGACATTAGACTATGACTATGGTAGGATTAGATAATAAGCCCCTCTGAGGACAGTCAGTGACATGACTATGTACTCTGTAATGTGCTCCAGGAGATGTCAGTGCTATATAAATACATAATAATATTATGGTAGGACATTACACTATGACTATGGTAGGATTATATTGTGAGCTCCTCTGAGGACAGTCAGTGACATGACTATGTACTCTGTAATGTGCTGCAGAAGATGTCAGTGCTGTATAAATACATAATAATAATATGGTAGGACATTACACTATGACTATGGTAGGAGTAGAGTGTGAGCTCCTCTGAGGACAGTCAGTGACATAACTATGTACTCTGTAATGTGCTGCAGGAGATGTCAGTGCTATATAAATACATAATAATATTATGGTAGGACATTACACTATGACTATGGTAGGATTATATTGTGAGCTCCTCTGAGGACAGTCAGTGACATGACTATGTACTCTGTAATGTGCTGCAGAAGATGTCAGTGCTGTATAAATACATAATAAAATGGCAGTACGTTACACTGTGACTATGGTAGGATTAGATTGTGAGCTCCTCTGAGGACAGTTAGTGACATGACTAAGTACTCTGTACAGTGCTGCAGAAGATGTCAGTGCTATATAAATACATAATAATAATATGGTAGGACATTAGACTATGACTATGGTAGGATTAGAGTGTAAGCTCCTCTGAGGACAGTTAGTGACATGACTAAGTACTCTGTACAGTGCTGCAGAAGATGTCAGTGCTATATAAATACATAATAATAATATGGTAGGACATTACACTATGACTATGGTAGGATTAGATTGTGAGCTCCTCTGAGGACAGTCAGTGACATGACTATGTACTCTGTAATGTGCTGCAGAAGATGTCAGTGCTATATAAATACATAATAATATTATTGCGCAATGCCTGTCTTGCTTTCCCCTCCTGGCATCGTCTTGTTTGTATGAAGCCCCTCAGAGGGGTCCTGTGACGGAGCCGGCCCTCTCTCCAGTCATGTGATGCAGGGAAGCTGGGCAGAGTGTGGAATGTGACGGAGCCGGCCCTCTCCCCAGTCATGTGATGCAGGGAAGCTGGGCAGAGTGTGGAATGTGACGGAGCCGGCCTTCTCCCCAGTCGTGTGATGCAGGGAAGCTGGGCAGCGTGTGGAATGTGACGGAGCCGGCCCTCTCCCCAGTCGTGTGATGCAGGGAAGCTGGGCAGCGTGTGGAATGTGACGGAGCCGGCCCTCTCTCCAGTCATGTGATGCAGGGAAGCTGGGCAGCGTGTGGAATGTGACGGGGGCGGCCCTCTCCCCAGTCATGTGATGCAGGGAAGCTGGGCAGCGTGTGGAATGTGACGGAGCCGGCCCTCTCCCCAGTCATGTGATGCAGGGAAGCTGGGCAGCGTGTGGAATGTGACAGAGGCGGCCCTCTCCCCCGTCATGTGATGCAGGGAAGCTGGGCAGCGTGTGGAATGTGACAGAGGCGGACCTCTCCCCAGTCATGTGATGCAGGGAAGCTGGGCAGCGTGTGGAATGTGACGGAGCCGGCCCTCTCTCCAGTCATGTGATGCAGGGAAGCTGGGCAGCGTGTGGAATGTGACGGAGCCGGCCCTCTCTCCAGTCATGTGATGCAGGGAAGCTGGGCAGCGTGTGGAATGTGACAGAGGTGGCCCTCTCTCCAGTCATGTGATGCAGGGAAGCTGGGCAGCGTGTGGAATGTGACAGAGGCGGCCCTCTCTCCAGTCATGTGATGTAGGGAAGCTGGGCAGCGTGTGGAATGTGACAGAGGCGGCCCTCTCTCCAGTCATGTGATGCAGGGAAGCTGGGCAGCGTGTGGAATGTGACAGAGGTGGCCCTCTCTCCAGTCATGTGATGCAGGGAAGCTGGGCAGAGTGTGGAATGTGACGGAGCCGGCCCTCTCTCCAGTCATGTGATGCAGGGAAGCTGGGCAGCGTGTGGAATGTGACAGAGCCGGCCCTCTCTCCAGTCATGTGATGCAGGGAAGCTGGGCAGAGTGTGGAATGTGACGGGGGCGGCCCTTTCCCCAGTCATGTGATGCAGGGAAGCTGGGCAGCGTGTGGAATGTGACGGAGGCGGCCCTCTCCCCAGTCATGTGATGCAGGGAAGCTGGGCAGCGTGTGGAATGTGACAGAGGCGGCCCTCTCCCCAGTAATGTGATGCAGGGAAGCTGGGCAGCGTGTGGAATGTGCTCCTGTGTGATATTTATATTTCATTCCTAAAGAGGTAAAAGTTGAACAAACAAGCTAAATGGCCATTAGGCATGCCGGCTCTATTAGCTGCATCTTCATTAGACTTGCCTGGATCTGCGCTCGGAAGGTCTGCCCACACTTCCCCTAACTGAGCAAACATTCCTCCTGGTGCAAAAGTAAATACAGGGAGGAGAGTGTTTACACGGGTGATGATTGATGGGCCTGCTGTACGGCGTGTGCTCCAGGGATGGGTATCCATGATCAGGCTTCATTCAGGCTCAGGGGCGTAACAATAGACCCTGCAAGGGGTGCGGCCGCAGGGGGGCCCAGAAGCTGCAGGAAGCCCCACGGGTAGGGGGGGAGGGTTTCTTTTCCCTGTCCTGAGAGACTGACAACTAAGGGCATGGAGAGAAACTTTCTGCTCTCCGCACAATTGTTCTAATGACTGCATCTGCTCAGCCACTGATAAAGTTTTGTAGACAGTCCTTATTCAGTGTGCAGCTGGTTCTTGTGTACAATGCCCCGCCCCCAGCCTCTCCACCCCTCCCCAATTGCTCTGTTCTATAGGGATGCTGTAGAAGCCGGCAGAGCCAGTTCTGCCCCATCAGAGATGGACAGAGTGAGTGTAATAAGCTGAAGCTGGGAGCACACTCGTCTATCCATTTTCTGTATGCATTTTCTGTACAACATGTGAGTTTATATGTGTGAAAACATGCACGTTTTATTATAGTAGCTAATGTAATTGATAGAGAAAATGTCTTTATGTTTCTATCTGCATGGGGAAAACACATTCAAGTGTGCATTAGCCAAATAAATAACACTGGTTCTCAGTTTACCTGTGTAGTTACGCCCCTCCCTGCACAGGCTACCTACAGAATACAGGGAGGAGAGGGTCTACCCGGGTGAGGATTGATGGGCCTGCTGTGTGGCATGTGCTCCGGGATCAGGCTCCACACAGGATACCTACAGAAACTACTGTTTATCTGGGAATGCGAAGCACCATCTGGCTATCGTCCTTCACTGGTAGCAACACGGGCCGCTTAGCAATGTTCTTACGGCCTAACTTTGGATTATCAGCGCATGCGTGTTTCCTATGAAGGAATGTGTATAGTCAGCCTTAAAGGGAACTTGAAGTGAGAGGGATATGGAGGCTGACATATTTACCGTATTTTTCAGAATATAAGATGCTCCGGGAATATAAGACACACCCAGGTTTAGAGGGCAAAAACCAAGGAAAGAGAAATATACACTAAACCTGGTGTGTCCATGTTCCAGGAGCGTCTTGTAGAGGTCCTCACCCAATCATTGTCTTCCTATTTTACCTTCTGTCCCTGTGTCCTCCTGAATCCTTCTGTTCCCCTGTGGCGTCCTCCTGTCCCCCTGTGTGGTCTTGTGTGTCCCTCTCAATCCTTCTGTGTGTCCCCTTCTATTCCCCTTTGGTGTCATCCTGTCCCCCTGTGTGGTCCTGTGTCCCCCATGTTGCCCTGTGTGTCCCCCTGAATCCTTCTGTGTGTCCCCTTCTGTTCTCCTGTGGCTTCCTCCTGTCCCCCTGTGTGGTCCTGTGCCCCCCCCCCCATCCTGTGTGTCCCCTTCTATTCTCCTCTGACATCCTCCTGTCCCCCGGTGTGGTCCTGTGTCCCCCCCCCCCCTTCTTCCCCCGTGTTGTCCTGTGTGTTTCCCTGTGCGTTACCTCCTGTGCCCCTTTTGGTCTGATCGCCACCGAGGATAGTCTGTGTTGCTGCTAATTGATTTTACACAGAGTGGCGAAGGAGACCTGTGGGGTCCCAGTGGACCACACAGGGGAACATAACAGGTCGTCCCCGACGTTGTGGCGGGTCAGTGGTTCGTATCTGTGGACTATCATTAATCGGCGACTCCCTGTCTTGAGGCACAGATTTTTTTCTCCACATCTTTTAGGGATAAAAGTGTGTCTCCATGGGAAGAAGCAGCAGCTTAGGAACGTTTAGACAGAGCTTCATACCTGCTACTCAGGGGTGTAACTAGAGGGGGGCAGCCCCTGTGATCATAGGAGGGCCCAGAGCTTTGGGGGCCCAACTAATAACCTCCACTTCCTCCCATACAGGGGACTATACTGCAGATCAGGTGTGTTTGTGGCTACACTTGTTGTATGACCCTTGTGAGATGGGCCCCCAGGCTGTGAAGGGCCCCCGGGGGAGGCAAGGGAAGGGGTGTGACCATTCAGGGGTGGGGGCATCAAAGTTTTGCAGGCGGGCCCATGAATTGTAGTTACGCCACGGCTGCTGCTGTTTTTTTTTTTCCAGGAATGTCATTTTTGCCTGTCTAGCTGTCTCTTCTGCTGATGGATTGTTGGCAGTAGAGACAGGACAAGATGTCAGCCTGTGGAACTGAAACTGCTACTGCCCAAAAGAGGAAGTGTGTCTCCTACACACACAACAATAATAATATGATGTTCTGTCATTTCTGCATTGTAAAAGGAAGAAGTGGCACTTTCTAAGATTCTGCACTGTCACAAATCCTCTCTGACAGCCTGCGGTTTCGCTGATTCGGGGATGGCTGTCGTGGATCACTTATTGCCAAGAACAACTTGAAGCGCAACTGTCAGGCGTAAAATCAGATCGGGGGTAGTTAATATTGGTTGATGACTCTTTTAATAACTTAACCTCCTTGCCGGTTCAATTCCTCCGGCAAGGAGGCAGCGCAGGAGGTTTTTTTTAGTTTTGTTTTTTTTTTTAAATCATGTAGCGAGCTGAGGGCTCGCTACATGATAGCCGCTAAGCGGCGGCATCCCCCCACCCACTCCAATCGCCTTCGGCGATCAGAGTATGCAGGAAATCCCGTTGAGAACGGGATTTCCTGCAGGGCTTCCCCGGTCGCCATGGCGACGGGGCGGGATGACGTCATGGACGTCGGGACGTCATAGGGAATCCCGATCCGCCCCTCAACGCTGCCTGGCACTGATTGGCCAGGCAGCGCAGGGGTCTGGGGCGGGGGGGAGCGGCGCGGTGGATCGGCGGCGAGCGGCGGTGATCGGAAGTTACAAGCAGCTAGCAAAGTGCTAGCTGCTTGTAACAAAAAAAAAAATTATGCAAATCGGCCCAGCGGGGCCTGAGCAATCCTCCTGCGCAGGTTACCCCGAACTAAGTTCGGGATAACCGGCAAGGAGGTTAAGAAATAGCAAAACATTTGTGTAGCACTGAAATAATACCATAGGCTCAGAACGGTTTTAATATGTACGCCCTGAAGGTATATAACTGTTATTTTAGCAATTAATTACTTGTAATTATTGGTAGATACACCTTTTTTAAAAATAATTTACTGTGGCCATGCACTGTACTATTAACATAATTGAAATGGTGTAATAGCTGGGAGAAATGGACAAATAAAATGTGTGTGTTTTATCTATAGTAGCATTGTTTATTTTAAAACTATAGGGGATGGAATTAGAGAAATGGTGTATTTTTCATTTATTTTCCTCTTATTTCCCTATAAAATGTATAGAAAATCAAGTAATTACTGAAAACAAGTATCAAACCCCAAAAGACTAATTTGTGGCAAAAAAGAACAAGATATAGATCATTTAGGTAGGATAAGTAGTAATAAAGGCATTGTTGAATGAATGGGAGGAGTGCTGACAGGGCAATATCGCTTCCGTCTTTAAAGGGAACCAGAGACGAAGCACCCTTGTGTATTTTACCATATATATCAGGAAGAATATTAGAGAAAACACTTACCATGCTCTCTGTTTCATCCTCACTGCTAAGTGTCATCAGCTGTGATAAGAATTCCGGACTGAGCATTCAGTCTGGCTTTGCAGGGAATAATTATAGCTGAGTCATTATAGCAGAGCCACAAGGAGGCAGGCTTGGGCTTGAAAAGACACCAGAGAAGACAGAATCGGCTATAATCTTTCCGTAGCAAAGCCAGACTGAGTGCTCAGTCGGGGATTCTTATCAGAGGTGATAACAGTCAGATTAAACAGAGAACAATGAAAGAAAGAGCAGATTAGGGGTTTACTGTCATGTCTCCACTGATTTATAAGGTAAAATACAAGAGGGTGCTTCATCTCTGGTTCTCTTTAAGGTGAAAACAATCCGTGGGCTGAAGTGGTTAAACCAAATTTTTATTTGTGGAATTTCTTGTTTTGGATATTAAATAATCTTGTTTCATAATATTGGTCTGTTGTACTTTACACACTAGTAATTCACATCCAGGTATCTACTCCATGAAGTTCGCTTTCCTAAACAGAAGACATAGTAGACATCGGAATCCTCAGTTTCTGTTTTTTGTGTTTTTGGGTTTTTTTTAGGTAAAACGAACATGTTGTCTTCTCTTTGTTAAGTCGCTCCTGTACCCATACAGGTTTCCCTAGTTATTCATTTCAGTTGGTGACATCTTCTTCTCTTTACCTTGTAGAAAACCAAACGTGACGTCAACAACTTTGACCAGGACTTCACGCGGGAAGAACCTGTTCTAACACTGGTGGACGAAGCCATAGTCAAACAAATCAACCAGGGCGAATTTGAAGGCTTCTCTTATTTTGGAGAGGAACCCATGGCCTGAATTTGGTGGGCACCACGGTTTGTGCCCTCGTGCAGTAGTCCCATGGAGACAAAAACATGTGACTGAGATTCAGTGGATCCTTATAAACTTGTTTTATCATGAGCCTGCTACTCATGTAAAGATTACTATTTATTGTTGTTTTTATTTTATTTTTTATTTTAAACTGAAGGCACTCCTATTTTCTGTCTTACGAGCAATGCAAAATAGTGTTTTGTTTCAAAAACTGTAGCTATAATGTTCTGCCTGGTCTATGACCACAAAATACTAGACAATCTTAGGAAAAAATATTTTTCTTTTTTTTATGTCATGTAAGTTAATGAAAAACAATTTACAAAAGGAAAACAGTGCAGTGTGGGCATTTAGTTGCAAACGTTGAAATTATTGAACCATTTCATTTTAACCACTGAGGAAGAAGATCCCATCGAGACAGCTGAAAGTATTTCAGGTGTTTTAGTCATGTATAGAGATAGATGTTCTGTAGTAAGGTGCAGCATAGAATGGTTGTTCCCTGTTTAACGGTGACATTTTTCAGTGCACCAGGTGAATGTAGACTTATTATGAGGCTCAGTAGGCTTCTGCCTAGGGGTACCAGGAAACCTCTCCCTACCACCATTAACTATGTTCCTTTTTGTGTCAGCATTGGAAATAAAATTGGAACTCAAACGGAACTCCAGTTTAAAATTTGAATAGGATGTGAAGGAGTTAAAACCGTCTCCTGGTTTTATTGCCATATTTATGTTGGGAGGATTTCCTCTCCCATCCTAATTAAAGTGTACCTGAGGTGGATTTGGGGGGGGGGGGGGGGGGGGGGGCACATGGGTACAGAGGCATGCTTCCTGTTCCACAACCGTGTCCTCCTTCTGCCCTACCCATCTATCGATATAGTTTGTCTGCAACCGAATAGGGGGAAGGGCTTCCTTTGCAGGAGTCACTCCTGCATATAACGCCCACTCTGGAATTAGGAACGCCCCTTCCCTGCCTCTATCCTGTCCCGTCCCCAACTCTCCTTGCCCCTTCACTGCCTCTCTCTGCTCTCTGATGAGAAGCAGAGAGCTCATACACTGCTGTGTCATAACCCCATCGAGGTCACAGCCATTAGCCCCCCCCCCCCCCCCCCCCCATCCTCCCAACGAGACAATTAGAAGCAGGAACGGCGGTAAGCGACTCTACCTGATCCTGATAGGCCCCCGGAGTAGGTAGTATGTTTTGTTTTTTTATTAATTTGCCATCTCGGGTTATCTTTAAGTGGAAATGTTTGACCAAGACAGGAAATCAAACAATCAACAAAGAATATGTTTTTAATCTTTCAATATTCTTTCCAAAACTTAACGAAATTCAGTTAAAGTTACCTTAAGAAAATCAAATTTTTAAAAGAAGGATATAAGCTTACAATAATCTGTTACATGAAAAGGCAAGAGAAGTGTTGTATGAAGGGCGGGGTCGGGGTGCCAAAGGCTGTGTGGGACTACGCTATAGTGTTATAAACCTGGACAAAACATGGGCTAATGGTCTTTACCTGAATTTTATTATTTTAGCACAAGTGTTGATTTTTTTAAAATGCATTTTCTTACTCATTTGAATTATTTCTTGACGTTTTTACAAATGGAAAGAATTCACACGCACATTAATGCCCCTAAAATATATTAATATACTTAAAACAGATGTATTGATATGTTTCGGCCTTTGTGGTCGGTCTGTTATACAGTATAAAGAATCTATGCTATATACTGAGGCTGTTGCTCTCCTGTTACATTGCAGCCACTTGGATTGTATTTAAATTTGTTTCAGGATAATATGTGGGCAGCCTTTGTGCTCATTTTATGTCCCTTTGCAAATACGCTTTTAAAAATGACTCTGCACACCCGCCCAACAACAATTCCCTGTGTTGTGTATTCGGCCAGCGGGATTCCCAGCACCCACAGGAAGGGGTTCTTTCCAGTAATAGGAAGACATAACAATTAAAAGACCAATAAACCTTAAATAATTGTTGGCTTATATAAAAGAGATTTAAAAATAATAATTTACAAATATAATATATATATTTTCCATAAAAAACTGAATATAGGCAGAGATGTTAGTTGCAAGCAAGAAAATATTCAGAATAAGTACCGGTACTTTTTCAACAGTAAAATGCTTAAAAGTTATTTTAAAGAGAATATGAAAATTATCTCCAAGGAGATAACTCAGAAGAAAAAGTAAATTGCTTATAGGCCTATGAATGTTAAACCCCATTCCAGGCACAAATGTTTTTGTAGATCAGTGTAGGCACTCTTTCAGTTTGTTTTTAGCTTTGAATAAGGTTCTTGAATTAGTTAATGTTGAATACAAAAACTTGTAAAATAACCGGTCAGGAACTCCAAGACATTTGCCACTTCTTCTACAACAGACCGTCTGTGCTATAGGCTGCTGTCCTTTCAGATAAATTCAGTCTGTGCCATTACCCTTGCCGTCTGAAAAGCGGATCTGCATCTCCACCTCATACAGCCCGACACGAAGTCCTTGTACTTCTTTACTTCTGTTCATGAAACCAACATTCCAAAGCCTGGACTTTCAGCTGCCGAAGTCTTATTTGGTACAAAAAAAAATAGCAAATGATTAGACTGATTTCTAAGCAATTAGTTGATATTATTAGACCTATGCCTGTAGATGGAATTTAACAAAACAATTTGCATATTGCAAATGTGAGTCAAATTTTGAGCAAATATCATTAAATTGGCTACCGGATTTTCAAATCTTTCACTCCTCAAGAAAACTTGCATCCCTTATTCAATTAACATCTCCCTAGTAGAGAAAATGTTTCCTCGACTTATAAACAGAATAACGTTTAAGGCCCCGGGAAGCAAGAATATGATCCAAATAAGTATGAGATATTACCTACTTTTTAGTAATTTTTCAATTGAAAAGTTGTTTCATGAATAAGATAAATAAATAAATAAAAATCTCCCGGGAGAAAAGTTACTTTAAATAGGGTTGCAGTGCTATTTAAAGAGATCTGATAAGCTGTGCAACAATGTGTTAAAGTGACCATTAAAGGTACAATCTCCCGAACGATCGACTGTACGATTGGTCGGATCGGGTGCCATTCATTGTTCCGATCAATGGAGTTTTGGAACAGTTCTTTTAGCCTGATTGGGCTGCTTATAATTTTTCCTTCTGTTGGTGGGCCCAAACAATAGTTTCGAATCAATCGCAACAATCTGATAGAACGGTCAGTAGTTTGGGGAATAGGATCGTTAACGGACACCTTTACATTTAGTACAGAGAGCTCCAGGTGAAAAAGGGTACCCTGGGTCTGGAGGATTAAGCTTCAGCACAGGAAGCCTCTTGTCATGTGATGTAAACAAGCACTACAACACCAAGTACAAGCCTGAGCTAGAGCTTCTCTGATTGGACAGGCTGCAGGTTGAGCTAAAGACCGCCTCCTTTTACAGCAGGAAATATTGCAACCCATTATGCAATAGGAAGGATAACATTAGAAATGAATATCTAGGTTAGATCTATTTCAGGAATCTTTTTTTATGTAAGCCACGTGAGGTTTAGTGACCTTTTAATTTACGTCCAGAAACAGATGTTATAGACGCATTATCAGAGTTGCAGTTTTGGCACAGTTGTTTATAGGCATATATAATTTATATGCAGTAAGACATTTGACATTCATAATGTATTAAAAAAAAAAAGCTTTGTAAAAAGCACTGTTGTTTTTGCAAACTAAAAAGGAACATACTGTACATAAGGGTTCATAGATAATTCTCTTGTCCTCAATGATGTGAAAATAATATAGAACTGTTGCAAATTCTATTCAGATATGAGAGGTGCTGATCCATTAGTCGACACCATCGTAAATTAATCGGCTGCTGGTTTATTGGCAGTTCAAAACCTAATTAGCCCCTTACAAAGTTTCGGGAAAGCCCTTGCAAATTCTAGCTCTAGCATAGCCAGAATGTACATATTTGTCAATTTTTTAATTCATCAATCAAAACTCCTCCTCCGTGTCCTGAGTTTGCCTGCTCAACCCCAGCCAGTCCAAAACTTTTTCCCTTGAGTCACATGGGTATGTAGGAGGATGATTGGTCTGTCAACCAAAGACATCTCTTCTTATTGGCTCGAGATGGCCCATGAGATGCCATTAATTCATGCATGCAGATTTAATGCTAGTTTTATGCAACTTGATATTGATCCAATCACATTCACTTCCTGTTGATTTTGATTGGTCCAGTTCCAAGCTGCTTATAATTGGCATTAAAGTTACAAGCAAGCCAGATTTATTAGCATCCCGTTGACCTTCTGTACTGCTGACAGCTAGTCTCTAGAAGAGAGGCGTGGCTTCGGTCTGGCTAAGGGGGGGAGTGACCGGGCAATTTGAGGTTACTGTAGTGGAGTTGAGGGTCACTGAATTGGCCAACAGGTATTTTCCTGTTTTATTTTGCAAAAGCTTCATTGGTGGCGCTGGAAACCTCATACGGAACAGTTCTCCAATCACAGCACCGCCCTCTACAGCGCGAAGTGTGACTGGACGAAACGTGTTGGCGTAGTTTACTACAACCTATCTTGAACGAAGCGGTTTTAGAGGATGCTGTCCACCCAATCATGCTAACAGAATTTCCCTATGAGGTTTCCTGCTGGGTCTCCTAAACTAGACTAGCTCCTCATTTGTTTTTACAAAAACTTTATTTAGAACCATGTTCTTCAATGCATATTTGTGAACTTGAGCGATAACCGTTTTAAATACCATTGTCCATGTGTGAACCTAATCTAATAGTATTTCATTGATGGGTTTAAATGCCTCTTTGGCACCCAATCATTGCTTTCCATGACCTAGAACTAAGTGGAGGCTATAGAGTGTTATGCTGCTCTGCCGACTGGCAGCCCTCGGCTCTGCCATTTCCCACCATCCAGTGCCAGTCTTGTCCTGGCACAGTGCGGCGTCGTATAGCCACATTGCGGAGTCCGCTGGCTGCCTTCTGTAGGCCAGTTGTAGAGCATACCTAAGATGCTACAAGATCAGTATTGCTGTCAGTCACAAGTGATTCTCGCACAGGTCTTGGGCCCTGCACCACCCATAACCAAAAAATACGCAATTCACTGCACTTGTGTTGCTTTTGCACACTTGTATTACATTTTAGCACTACTGTGTTTTTTGTTTTTTTTCTTAGATTTGTCTAATATCACAATGTGATGTGCAGAAAAATGACGTTAAAAAAAATAAAAGATTTCGCACTTAGAAGTGTGTGGATGATCAAAATTGAGTGGAAAACTGACATTTTAAACAACTGTAAATTTTTTATTTTTTGTGTAAGAAAAAAAATTAAATACTGGTAAACGTGGCAAGTTGTACAGCCAATGCTAAGTTACCTTCTTGTAGATGTACTAATAGTGTTAAGCTATGTTTTTATTTGCAGGCGGTTCCCTGTACATTTTTGTGTGTATTTGTATTATTGTTATTATTATTTTTTTCAATGTATTTTACTGGACTGAGTTTTGAAACGTTATCGGGGTTCATTTCAACTGACAGATGCAGATTCTCTGCCTCTTGAAAAAAACAAAAACATTAATGTATGTAAGTGGCAAAGTGGCACTAAGGAGGTTTTTTTTAACTGCTTTTTTTGCCTTTTGTACAGGTGAGATTTTGTAAATAGTGTTTTGCTGCAAGGCCTGTGGAGTCTTATTCATTCTAGAGGTATCAACTGCTGCATGTAATTGAAAATTATAAACTGCTAGTCCAAAAAAATATACATATAAATATATATATATATATAAGGTCAATGTGCAATACTCTGTATGTGTATTGGTTCAAGTTTCTGTGAGAGATTATTTTTTTTATTAATATTATTATTACTGATATGTTTAAAAAAGATGTAAACCTATATTAAGCTATACACTAGATCTATTGTATAGAAAATCGGAACTTTGTAACAGAAAGCATAGGAAGGGGATTTGGGATTTGAGCAACAGTTGTAGTATGAAACATCTGTCCATTTTTTTTTAATTTTTTTTTAATAGCTTCATTCTTTTTACAAACCTGATATTTTTTAGTTAGGGCAGCAAAATAATCGTTTTTTGTAAATAGCATGCATTACCTATCTGTCTTCTTTATAGCACAAAGTCGGAGTGTGATGACCAGTAGTAGTAAACAAAAAAATTCTGCTTTATGGAGCATAGTACAATTTTTTTCCCCGATGAAATATTTCGTTTGATTATTCCATTAGATCGAATATAAAGATTTTTCCTACAGATATTTCTTGATCTTGATCGAAAAAATTATTTGTTTCATTCATTCAATCATTTTGGTCAAATTAAGAGGGACTCGTCTGATAACACAGTTTCTGGTTAAATTAATCATGTGCCAGAAGCTTTGATTTAATTTACAGAGGTCAAAGAGATGCAAATAATTTCAGTTTACTTGCAGATTTCTTGCAGTCTGTGTGCAGCTAGATTTCTTGCAATCTGTATGCTGCTAGATTTCTTGCAATCTGTATGCTGCTAGATTTCTTGCAATCTGTATGCTGCTAGATTTCTTGCAATCTGTATGCAGCTAGATTTCTTGCAATCTGTATGCAGCTAGATTTCTTGCAATCTGTATGCTGCTAGATTTCTTGCAATCTGTATGCAGCTAGATTTCTTGCAATCTGTATGCTGCTAGATTTCTTGCAATCTGTATGCTGCTAGATTTCTTGCAATCTGTATGCAGCTAGATTTCTTGCAATCTGTATGCAGCTAGATTTCTTGCAATCTGTATGCAGCTAGATTTCTTGCAATCTGTATGCTGCTAGATTTCTTGCAATCTGTATGCTGCTAGATTTCTTGCAATCTGTATGCAGCTAGATTTCTTGCAATCTGTATGCTGCTAGATTTCTTGCAATCTGTAAGCTGCTAGATTTATTGCAATCTGTATGCAGCTAGATTTCTTGCAATCTGTATGCAGCTAGATTTCTTGCAATCTGTAAGCATCATATGGACCTATCAAACGTACTTCCCATTCATTTTGATTGATCCATATCTAGACCCCTTAGGCTGCTTTCACAGTGGGACGTTACAGGGGCACGTTAGAGCAGCCTGTAACGCACCCCCACTGCACAGCAATGAAAAATCAATGGGCTGTTGACAGTGCCCACGTTGCGTAGCACAGTTAGACTGTTTGCACATGCTCAGTATAGGTGTTTTTTTATTTTGTGGGCGGGGAGAGGCCGCTACGTAGCCAGGCACATGGCTACTTTATATTCACTGCACTTGCAGTGTTTACTTCCTGGAGCGGCCGCTGATTGGCTGGCGGGACCACGTGATGCAGAGAGCTCAGCTCACGTGGTCTTCGCAGCGCATCAGACAGAGCAGGCGCACCAAGAGCTGCTTGTAACGCGGCTCTTGGTAGCGTCGTCCTCCACCACCACCAGGCGTTGCGTTAGGGGCACGTTATGCGACCTGAACGTGTCATCTAACGAAACGTCTTAGTGGGAAAGAAGCCTTATAGTTTGCATAAAATCTTCCTACATGCCAGATGTAACTTGCTTGTCATTGACCATTGATCTACTTAGAAGATTTATTTTTGGCCACCACTAGTGTTCCATTTCCAGTTTGACTAACTGCTTTGAGTAAATTGAAAACACAAGTGTCTTCGTAAAGGTAGTGTGCACTGATGAGCAAAAATGCAGATATTGTTTTCACATCAATTTTCGCAAAAATTATTTAAAAATTGTACTTTCAAACGAAAATACCATTAAATATAATTTTGTGATTTTTCAAAAATGTAACCTGTTAGTAATAAACATGAAAATGGAAGCCAGAATATTTAAAAAAAAAAATATATATATATATATATATATTTATATATATATATATATATATATATATATATATATATATATATATATATATATATATATATATATATATATATATACATATATATATACATTTATTGTTAAATCTTTAAAACACAGATTTGGTTAAAGTGTATCCGAGGTGACATGATGAGATAAACACATGTATGTACATATGTACAGTACAAAACATATTAATAGCCAGGCTGTTTTATTTTGCTGCCTGAAACAATTAATTTTTAGGCATGAAAGTGGCAGCTTCTGTGTTGTCAGTACCTTGTCGGGAATATAGTACACTTCACTGATCAGCAAATTACAGCCATAAACGTTTTCCTGGCAGAATACAACTTCTGAGCGCAAAGGGAGATAAAATACATGAACTATCGACTTTTTCTAACACTGGGACACTTAATAGGCTGCCACTGATAGGAGACAGCAAAACATTCAACCTACTTTGTAAATGTTTTACTATAAAATAAAACCCTAGGATACGTAAAAAAAAGTCATTTTTAGGATTAGAAGGATAAATATAATTGGTTATCTCATCTGTTTATTTTCATCTCAGGTTCACTTTGAGTAAGGCTAGTTTCACACTGACGCGTTGTAAAAACAGGATCGCAACAGAGCTTTCTCATGTCAGTACAAGAGTCACACCCCGTACTGACATAAGGAAGATTGATGAGTAATGCATGTTATCTGCAAAGCAAACTGTCTTACCTCTGAATATCGAATTTGCCAGAAAGGTGGGGTTAGGATTTAATACTTCAGTGTAAGCTATTTATACAACTACCTATTTTACTATTATATTGACCAGAAATGATGATGAATATTCGTATTATTGTCACTGGCTCTGAGGTATGAATGATAAGCAGCTTGTAAAGTACATCTGCCACCCTTGATTTGATGGGGTGAAAACATTTACCCAATGGTTGCATGCTGACTCTAGGCATCACCAGGAATTCCGCCAAACCCAAAATTTGAGATGCAGCTCCCCTTCTCTACTACTAGGGGGGGTTTGTGGTTCTGCTCCCAGTGGCTGGACTATGAGCAACTTCCCCCTGCACAAGTACCAGGCACACTCCTGCAAATTGAGCCCGCAACCAGAAAATATTTTTGTTTTGGATAGTGTGGAAACGGGCTAGAATTGCTTCTGGATTTTTATTGCAGTCTTGATCTCGATGCTGTGAGAACTTCCATCCCTTTCTGTCCACACCAGAAATGGGGACATTTCTGACATGGAGACAGCAAAAATAATTATGTGCGGGTGCAGACAGCTCGCGCCTCCGCAGTAGCACGGAGCCGAACAGGCTGAGCTTTTTCCTCCAATCCCGAGCTGCAGCTCCGTGCTACTGCGTGGGCAAGTTCTGTTGAACTTGGGGGAGGGGGGAGCAGCACTTGAACGGAGGGACTGGGCTCTTGAGGATCCTTCTCCTGAGGTAAGTATCTAAAGTTTCCCCCTACGAATCTCCCAGGTTAGCTTCAACACTGATGCCATGTCCCTAGCTTGATAATTTTCGGAACCAGTCAGGTCTCCTCACTGAATAGGTGCAGTTTACTGAACAGGAAGAGCAGAGATACGAACCCAGGTCTCCTGTGTCAGAGGCGGAGCCTTTAACCAGTACACTATCCAGCATGTTTATGGGCGGGATGGGTCTCCAGGAGTCAACCCTGCTGTTATGTTTTAGTGCAACCTCCTATTGCTTATTCTCCCTCCACCTACGTGGGTCAGTACTGTACTGTGCTAACACTACAGCTGATGCACAGGACACAAGCTGGCAGGTTGCTGCACAGCTGTGTGAGCCGGTTGGCACACCATGGTTGGCATACCGCCACGGTTGGCACTTTTGGTGCTGCAATTATGTATTGTTCTACAATGCATAGTTACGAGGTTAAAAGGGCATAAAGATTATCACAGTTTAAACTGTCCACAATCTGACCTCTTCAAGAAAAATTCTGTACTTCTCTAGAATTTAATCTAAATTATTAAACTGGTTTTATCCCTCTGAATTATAATTTATTAATTTAATTCATCTTCCTGCCATCCTGTACAGAGTGAACCAGTGACTGTCGACCAGTATTTTCTTATACTTGTTTTGATATATAAATACTGAATGTTTGTGACGTGAAGAACGCAAATGCAGAATGAACAGGTTGAATGTCCTCCGATCTCGGCAATGCTTTCTGATTTACGCACTCTTTTCTCGCAGTAGTTGTTTTTCACAATTTCACAACTCTAGATGCTTTATTTACCCCTTCTTGCCTCCTGAATTTTTTACTTTATCTACATAAACTTTTATTGGCAGCCAAAGTAATGAAAACCGGGTGTATGTACAGTTTGGATGCAACTGCAGGGGGTAAAAAAAAATAAAATGAATATTAGAATAAAGAATGTTAAGTTACCCAGAAAGTGATTGTTCAGCCAGTGACGATTTAAAGGATACCCGAAGTGACATGATGAGATAGACATGTGTATTTACAGTGTCTAGCACACAAATAACTAGGCTGTGTTCCTTTTTTTTTTTCTCTCTGCCTGAAAGAGTTAAATATCAGGTATGTAATTGGCTGACTCGGTCCTGACTCAGACAGGAAGTGACTACAGTGTGACCCTCACTGATAAGAAATTCCAACTATAAAACACTTTCCTAGCAGAAAATGGCTTCTGAGAGCAAGAAAGAGATAAAAAGGGGAATTTCTTATCAGTGAGGGTCACACTGTAGTCACTTCCTGTCTGAGTCAGGACTGAGTCAGCCACTTACATACCTGATATTTAACTCTTTCAGGCAGATAAAGAAAAAAAGGAACAGAGCCTAGTTATTTGTGTGCTTGGCACTGTACATACCCATGTCTATCTCATCATGTCACTTCGGGAATCCTTTAACTATGTTTCTCCACTCAATCGCAATCAGGTTTCGGGAGGAAATCTGATCAAGAATTGGTGGGTCCACTTACCTCGTGACCACGGTAGCAGAATGATGCAGTAGATATCTGAGGCCCTAGATCTTCCAATGTTCCTTCACTCAATGAATGTATAGCTCTGCCCAATCATACCTTCAATGTAAAGTCAAGCAGAATTTAATTAATCTGTTTTGGAGGAGGGGGGTGTCAATAGATCTTCTTTTGTAGATTTGAGTGATTTAATGTCCTGTTAAGGAAAAAAAAAAAAAAAGTCAGATACTCCGCTATAGAGAGGGAAGGGCCTGGATTTCACAGAGCCGTCCCCGTCTTCCCTCGGTGTCCTCGTTCCTTCACTATCCCCGGGTTCAAATCTCCTGCCTCCAGGAGGACCTAAAAGGCTGTGGAAGCACTTGTGTCTTCAAGTGCTTCAGAAGACGGGCGGCTCTGTACTGTGCATGAATGTGTGCGCGCTCGCGCATGCACAGGAAGGAGCCACCCATCTTCAGAAGCACTTGAGGACACGAGTGCTTCCAAAGCCTTCCAAGGTTCCCCGAAGGAGTATTCAACCAGTTGGCCGAATAACTAACACGAGGGTGACAGCGCTGGAACGAGGAGACTGTGAGAGGACTGGGAAGGATCTACGATATCCGGAGTATTGCCTCTCCATAGGCGAGTATCTGACTTTCTTTCACAGTCACTTCAGTGTTACTTTCAAATGAATCACGTGTGTGGCCACTTTTATAGTTGGTTTGATAAACCATGCCTGTTTATTGGACACCTTGTATGAATGACCAGTGATATTCATTCCTACTCTCCTTATTAACTCAACAGGTCATGTTATTTATAATCTATATTTTATAGTTCGTAGACTATGAAGACTTCAGGCCTTGGTTGCCTTGGAGACTCATCATAGTTGACTTCCTGTGTCGTGACCCAGGAAGTTAAATTCAAGCTATCTAGATTGCGATATCTGAATTAGGTAGCAGTTTTCTGGTTTGCACATAAATGGTACCGTTCTCAAGGTTTACTGGCTAATATCTGCTAGAGCTGCAGGTTTTGGTGAGATTCTCTGATCTCTCGGTGTCACGTTGGCTTTTTCTTTCCTACCCTCGATGAAAGTCAAGGTAAATTGGAGGAATAAAACAAACAGATACTTACCTAAGGAGAGGGAAGGCTCTTGGTCCTATAGAGCCTCCCTGTTGCTCTCATGGTCCCCTCATTTCAGCACCTTCACCGCTCTTCCAATCTGCAACAGTGGGAGGCTTCGGAAGTTTTTGAGAGCCAGTGTCTTCCCGGAGCCTCCACCGGCGGCACAGAGCAGTATTCGACTATGCGGTCGAAGTCTCCTAACTGGGTATCCTGCGCTGGAATGAGGGGACCAGGAGAGGAAAGGCTCTGTATGACCCAGAGCCTTCCCCCTCCTTAGGTAAGTATTTATTTGTTTTTGTGTTTTGTTTTTTTTGTTCGGTTTACATTTACCGTAAAGCGGTATAAAACCCTCACATAATCTATACAAACATGTTTTCCTACTTTTTATATGCCGTAAGGTTATCATATTGGCTTTTGTGCAGAAGTATTATTATTCATTTAGACATTATACGTTCCTAAAGTACACTTATTTTACTCTGAGAGCTGACTTTGCTTTTTATTTATAACTGCTTTATTCATCCTCTGACTTAATCAGAAAGCATTTATGCTTGTCTGGCTTTGTTCAGGGGACCCAGCAGTGTGAGAGAAGGCTTTGTTTACATTTCTCACTTGATACAATTAAACACAAGATAACATTATCTAAAGTTCGGAAGCGGCCAGCTCTGCTGGATGGGAAGCTTTTAAAGCCTGTGTTAACCCCTTGAATGCAGTTCTAGTAAAAAAAAAATGCTGGTTGTATATAATATGCTGTAAATAATCTATTAGAGTAAAGTAGAAATGCTGGGTTTCATTCCGCTTTAAGATAATGAAATTCATTCCTTCTTTTTAATGAGCTCAGGTGATGTTCTATATTGTTACAGTCATTGTAATATTTAGTATTATGCTAAAACCCCGTCTCTATTAGGTTGGTATGAGATCTAAAATGGGGTGTATAGTAATTTGTAGATGGGTAACATTAAGTGGGATTCCTCTTTTGTCAGAATCTCCCAGCTGTGTCTGTGTACAGCTAAGAGCCCCCTTCCCATAGGAGCTTCAGCAGCACCTGTGCTTAGTTGGGAGTTTATTGTTGTACCAGATAATGCCAGCAGGTGGCACTGCATGGAAGTGTGGCTCCCAACCTAGATAAACACCCTGTTTAGGCTTATTTACTATGACCCAATGTCCAATAATGGGATGCAATAGATGGGCGGGCTCTTGTTGGAGGAATTGTGTATTATCTGACTTCATAAGGCCAGAGAGAAATATTGATTCCTTGTTCTGCTGCTAAAGTAGGAGGAGCTTTTTTTTTCTTGCTAAATCAACCCGCCCACAGAATGAGAGAACCGCCTTAGCCATAGCTGTGGGCGGAGCTCACCTCTGGGTACTGCTGCACCCTCTGCCAACTATCCAAACTGAAATATCCATTCCACCGAATAGACCGTTTAAATTACACTTTGAACTTTTGTCTTTCCCCCTAAGCTTTGGTCTTATTATTATTTTTAGTGTTTGCTTGTGTGGGCAGGGGTTTAGCCTCGGCCTGGTTATTGTTTTTGTCCTGTAGCACAATTATTGAGATTTTTCCTCATGACCAGCCCAAGTAATACGTGTCATTGTAGGAAAAAGTGAGTCAGAGTCAATCTTTCAGTAGTGTGGGGATGGGGGAAAAACTTTTGACTGGATTTTGTACTATTGTCTTTGTTCCCGTTGGGGAGATTCTCCCACTTCCTGTCCCGATGCCTAGGCATATTAGTCATGTGACCAGCACTGCAATCCCACTACAGGAAGTGGAGTATTTCAGGTGTGTTTGTTACATTATGAATGTGTTACTCGGTAGGCTGACTTGTTTGGCGCAGTATTACGCGGAGGATATAGGTCAATGCTACGAGTTAGACCACCGCTTGGTTTTTGCTCCTCAGCCTGCCATGAGCTTCAGTACAGCCATCTCACTGAGGCTCACCTGGGTGTCGGAGCAGTGCTCACAGATTAGGAAGTCTTCAGTCTGGCCAAGAAATGCTTGTTGTAAAAGTTTGGTGGCATTAGGACAACTCTTTGCTGTAACTTGCCTGGCATGCTGGAGGTCTGTCGTTATTACTGCTTAAAGCAGCAAGGGCCGCCATACTATCCCAGAAAAAAAGAACACCTGTATAAGTACATAAATACTTATTCTCCTTACATAGCATGTGTATTGTACTGTCCACGTTTTGATTTCAGTAATTTTTATATAGTAAATAAAGAGAAACCAGTTCCAGGCATTTCCCATCTTTACTGCCTCAGACTGAAGCCAATCCTGATGTCATTTCCTCCCTTGCTCTTCTTTTTTTTCTTCTAGAAACTGCACTGCCATTTCTAGCTGCTTTGTAAACACATGTGAGCACAATATAGATTGTATTTCAGCAGTTTCTGCAGAGGGGGGAGGTGTATTTCCCTTCTCAGCCTCAGCCTGTCACACTGAACAGCCCTGAGCCAATCAGTAAGGAGCAGGAATGTGGGAGGGGAGATAACACGCTTCCTTCTCCACTGATAGTACCAAGTGTTTTTTTAACACAGCCCAAGTCAGTTATGGATGTATTTTGCCTGATTTGAAGCTATATAAAGTACCCTTTAATAGAAGTACACTTTTAACTACTTTCAGAATTGTTTTGTTGCCGCAGTAGAACAAGTAGTGCTTATTAGCACAGCACCGTATATGTTACACACAGGATAGATGGTCTTCTGTAAAGATGATCTCCTATAAAATCATTTCTGTAGAAGCATGTGAACAATTTGATCACATGACCAGTTAGTAACTGTCTGATTGGCTGGTTGCAATTATATATTCATGTCTCTCTTCTGCTTCCTGCTTTAGCCAGCAAAGAAAGCAAAGGTTAGACACCATCACAACCAGCCAATCGGACGCTTGCAATGAAATCACCTGATCAGAGTGGTCACATGCTTCTCTAGGAATTCTCCTGTAGGAGTAATTGGTCATATCCGGTTTTGTGCATTTACTGTGGCTTGCGCAGGTAGAAAATGAGGCAATGTATGTAATAAAAAGGTATTGTAGCTCATTTGCTTTATCTTTAACAAGGTAAAAAAACAAAAAAAAAAAACAAGAGTAGGCGAAAGTACATTATAAATATCCCTAAGGAGACAATAGTAATAAAACGCACATAAATTGCCCATTTTCAGCCTGCGGCTATCTTATTACTGGCCCTGATAGTGTTTAAAGTGTGACTGCAATGGTATAATAAACATGTTCACCATCCTACTCCTGCATGTGACTTTCCAGCAGTCCTTCCCCCTTCATCCTACAGACCCCTTCCTTACAGTGATGACACCTGAAGAAGCGAGTTCTTGGAAGCGAAACTTGGGTGCTGCCATAAGCTGTAATGTTAAAGGGAACCTTAACTGAATGGGGGGTAAAGAGTTTCACTTACCTGGGGCTATTACCAGCCCCCTGCAGCAGTCCTGTGCCCTCGGAGCCGCTCTGGAATCCTCTGGTCCCCCGCTGTCACTTAGTTTCGTTTTTGACGACTCACCAGTCGCCGGCCGCCATGCGTATTATTGGACGCATTCACCAATGCAATTAGCTCTATTGCGGACCGCAACGCGTACAAAAATACGCGTTGCCGCATTCCGCACGCGTAGATATGCGGCAACGCGTATTTTTGTACGCGTTGCGGTCCGCAATAGCGCTAATTGCATTGGTGAATGCGTCCAATAATACGCATGGCGGCCGGCGACTGGTGAGTCGTCAAAAACGAAACTAAGTGACATCGGGGGACCAGAGGATTCCAGAGCGGCGCCGAGGGCACAGGACTGCTGCAGGGGGCTGGTAATAGCCCCAGGTAAGTGAAACGCTTTACCCCCCGTTCAGTTAAGGTTCCCTTTAATTACGGCTATAGCGGCGAAGGCCGAATTCCGATAATAGCCAGAACCCGAATTACACTGCGAAAAGGAAAAAATAGGTAATCAGTAGAGGAATATAATTACCGTTCCCTGATCCATCTGGCTGCATCTGCAAGCGTTGTTTGTGGTATCGTAAACTAACAATCGTGCAAACGATCATTAACACAATGGTGGCAAAACCCACAAAAGTCAATGGGCTTGATTCACAAAGCAGTGCTAACTGTTAGCACGCCTGTGAAAACCCCCTTAGCACGTCTAAACCAGCTTTATGCGCGTAAAACTTTATGCGCGTAAAACTTTATGCACATAAAACTTTACGCGCGCACTGCACAGAGCGCAGGGCGCTCCGCGCGAAGTGCCCATTAAAGCTAACGCGCGATCTGATTGAGAAATCCGGTGCTAACCTACTTAGCACCCTGGTTAGCACGTCTAAAGACTTTAGACGTGCTAAGTAGGTTAGCACTGCTTTGTGAATCAAGCCCAATGAGGATTGGAACGATCCTCTGTAATTGAATCCATCATGGTAGTTGCTCAAAAATGAATGATCGCCGTGGGTGGTGTGCTTTGTGAGACGTCGTTTAATGAGTTTTAACAATGTTGCGCAATACCTCAGAAAAATCGTTGAATGCACAACATCGTCCCAAAAAATTGCGTCTTGTGTATCGGTTTTGATTCTTCTGGTGATGTCAGACAAGAAGGCTTTCAGTTTAACTAGATATTAATATTACAGTATATGGTATTTACATAGTGCTGATATCTGTCCCTCACAGGAGCTCACAGTCTAATCCAGGGATGGGCAAACTTGGCCCTCCAGCTGTTAAGGAACTACAAGTCCCACGGTGCATTGCAGGAGTCTGACAGCCACAGTCATGACTCATAAAGACAAATGCATTGTGGGACTTGTAGTTCCTTAACAGCTGGAGGGCCAAGTTTGCCCATGCCTGGTCTAATCCCTGCTATAGTCCTTGTAGTCTAGGGCCAATTTACAGGAAAACCAATCAATGTATCTGTATGTTTTTGGGAGGTGGCCGATTTGCAGGACAGATCTGACACCGAGCTTATTCTCAGGGAAGTTGGGCATGGTCCTATGTACACAGACCTCCCAGGGCAAGGTATCCAGAACTGGGCAAAAGAAACATGAAAGAAAATGAAAAACAAAAACCAACACAAAAACAATCAAGGTAAATGGTCAAGAAGATGCAAATGATTTTGAGTTGATGCAGCGTTATGCACATTTTGTATGCAAATGTATGCAATTTGAACATGAACCAATCAAATCCCGCTGAGGTAAAATTCAATTGGTCCATTTTCAAGCTGCATCAATTTGCATACAAAATTTGCATAATCCTGTATCAACTCAAAATTATTTGCATCTCATTAATCATCCCTAAAAAGGTAAACTGCTAATATTGGCTAGGTCTGCCATGGGAGTAGTTTTGCATTTTAAAACAAGTGCTGTTACACTCTCCTTAACCCAGAACATTTTTTTGTTTTTCTCCTTTGAACTTGCCATATGTATTTTTTTTATTTAATTTTTTTTCCCTTTGTGCCTACTGCCAAAAAAAACGAAAAAAAAAATCCCCGATGTCTGGCTTTAGTGTTGTTGTTAGACCCGCCTATCTGAAACTCGTTCTGTGATATCTCGGGGGGCGTGTCCAAATGTTACAGACAAGAAAAATACTGAAAATGTGTAAAAAATTACCTCTGATAAATTATGTGCAAATAGTTCTGGCTATATATAAATATATACATAGAAGCATATTATGTTTTTGTATTGTGATGCTTTATTTGTACAGCACTCTTTTGTTTTTTTCTTATGGATGTGTTTTAAATCTATTGCCATTCATTTGTGTTAATTCATTGTAAACATTATTACTGTGCCAAATGTACTGTACTCGAGAGGATGTGAATGTGTATTTGTTTCAAAACCCAATAAATACAATGTTAAATGGAGGTTGGTTTGCATTTCTGTCTCCGGGATATGGGGTGTGGCTGGAGGGGGTGGGGACTGAGGGGCGTGAAAAATCCTGCAGACCAATCAAGCCTGCTTGCTAACTCACTTTCCTTTTATTCCCTCCCCTCTGATGACTCATGCTGTCTAATATCTACCTAGACAGCATGAGTCATCAGAAGGGAGGGCAGAGGATCGATGGTTGAGGTCACAATACAATATGCTTGAAGTCATGATCAACTGTCACCTAAATGTTTCATCTGATGACACACACAGTGGCCACAGTCAAACAATTCAGAAAATTCAAACCTTTGCGAACCCTTGAAGAGGAAAAAATCTCAGTGAATCTCTGTAAGGTATCAAATCTTCGTGTATCCCTGATGAGTAGTAAACCTCAGTGACATCGTGAAGAGGAAGATGTCTCGGTGAATCTCCGTAGAGAAGGTGTGTCCAAACTTTTTAGGCCAAGGGCCATATCACCATTCTTGAGAGTGCTAGGGGTGAACTAACGAGATTAAGCCCAATTTTTGCTGCTTGCCATTGGGTACACTATGTCTGGGACATTTTGTCAAATATTTTCATGGGAAAACAACCCATATACTGTATATTGTGCTGGCATAATGGTGGCTGCTAATCAGTAACTGCTACTGCTACAGTGGTGGCTGATAAGCCTACAGGCGAACAAAGGGGGAGGCAGGGCGGCGACAAAAAGTGGCCCCTGCAAGCATTATCACAGCTACGGCCTGCAGGCCACATGGAGTTAACTGTAGAGAGCTTTCGGGGCCACCAGAAAAGGCTCATTGGGCCGCATTTGGCCCCTGGGCTGGAGTTGTGACATGACTGCTGTAGAGTAACAAATCTCAGCGAATCTCTGTAAACACAGCAACTCACTGTTAGGGCTCGTTTCCACTATTGCGGTGCAGAATCGCCTGGATTCCACTGCTGATGAAATAGCATGCGGATGCGAATATTTTCACGTTTTTTGCCGCGAATTGCATTGCGGATTCGCATAGGTGAGGGTATATGCGAATTTAACCATGTCACTGCCTGTTTGAAGTTACATTGGTACCTATGCGATTTCGCATGAAAATTCGCATACCATAGCCGCAGGCGAATTCCCTATTATATACATTAGCGGCGATTCGCATGCATTCCACTCGCAGGCGAATTCTGTGGCTCTTTTGTGCGTTTTTTCACCGCTGAAAAAAATGCACCTCAACAACGCTACTGTGGAAACAGGCCCATCCACTTGCATTACATGTGCGAATCTGCATGCGTTGGACACATGCAGATTCGCGATAGTGGAAACGAGCCCTAAGTCCATCAAAGACGAGGCCTCCAAGCTTTGTTCATCATTGCAACTCACCACATGCCAACATCCCCAACATTCTAAGGCCTATTTTACACTGTATACTGAAAAACTGATGCGTTTAACTCTCCATAGCAGTGCATTGTGAAAACGCTTTCAGTTAAAATGCATATATTGTGAACTGAGCTTAAGGAAAACAGGGCATTACTTTGAAAATCAGTTGTCCTTTCAGTTATAAAGCCCAATCTACACCATATGATTCTTTGTGCGATTCGATTGCGATTCTATTTACGATCCGATTAAATCCAACATGTCCGACCGGGATTCGATTCACTTCGATTTGCCATTGCAAAACAATGGCAAATCAAAATGAATCGGATCGAATCCCGATCGGACATGTTGGATTTAATTGGATCGTAAATAGAATCTTAATCGAATCACACAAAGAATCGTATCGTGTAGATGGGGCTTAACTGAGAGCAACTGATTAAGGACCCTACACTGGTCGATTTCAGCCATCGATCAATCCATCGATTCTATGGAATCGATGGATCGGAAATTGATTTTATGGAATCGATCGGAAATCGTTTCTATAGAATCGATCGGAAATGAATTCTATCAGATCGATCGATTTGCGGCATATTTTGATGGATTTGATCTATCTGACAGGATGGAAAATCTAGGTTGATCTGCTGCTGGCCGATAGAGTTGCATTGGATCTAATGATCCAATAATGCATTTAGATGGATTTCCAATACATTTCGTTCTGAAATCTATTAAAGATCTGTTCCTAGTGTGTGGCACACATCAGATAGATTCCTGACAGATTCAACTTGACAGGCATCTGACAGAAATCTATCGGATGGTCGAATCTGTTGCAAATCTATAAGTGTATGGCCACCTTTACAGTACTCATGTTATTTTAACCCCCCTGGGACCACCTAACGCCGATGGGCGTCAAGTCTTGGGGCTGGGAATTGCAGGATATTGCGCGCAGGCTGCGCGCGCATCTCCTGCTCTGGGGGCGGAGCTCCGCCCCGTCTTCAGTCTCTGAGCGGGACTGTAAAGACGGCGAAACATTTACATGTACAGCGCTGCGATCAGCAGCAGCGCTGTACAGGGGACAGCCGTGTGACATGGCTGTCCCCCTGGGGGACAAGAGAGCAATTGGCTCTCATAGGCAGAAGCCTATTACAGCCGATCGCCGTGATTGGCCGGCTGGGGGGAGGGAGGAGTTGTAAAAAAAAAAAAAATAATCATAATAAAAAATAGTAATAAATATAAAAAAAAATGTATTTAAAAAAAAATAAACACAGGGTGCGATCAGACCCCCCCCCCCCAACAGAGAGCTCTGTTGGTGGGGGGAAAAGGAGAGGGGAATCACTTGTGTGCTGAGTTGTACGGTCCTGCAGCTTGGCCTTAAAGCTGCAGTGGCCAATTTAGTAAAAATGTGTCTGGTCTTTAGGGGGGTTTACCACTGTGGTCCTCAAGTGGTTAACCCTCCTGGCGGTATATTAAAAAACGCCAGGGGGCAGCGCAGTCGTTTTTTTTTTTTTATATATCATGTAGCGAGCCGAGGGCTCGCTACATGATAGCCGCTGCTCAGCGGCATCCCACCAGCCCCGCCGATCGCCTCCGGCAATAGGCGATCAGGAAATCCCGTTAAAAGAACGGGATTTCCTGGAGGGCTTCCCCCGTCGCCATGGCGACGGGGCGGGATGACGTCACCGACGTCATGGACGTCGTGACGTCTAAGGGAGTCCCGATCCACCCCTTGCCGCTGCCTGGCGCTGATAGGCCAGGCAGCGCAGGGGTCTAGGGGGGGGGGCTGTGTTGCGACGCGGATAGCGGCGATCGAGCGCGGGGCGGCGGCGATCGAAGTGCTGACGCAGCTAGCAAAGTGCTAGCTGCGTTTAGCAAAAAAAAAATTATTCAAATCGGCCCAGCAGGGCCTGAGAAAACCTCCTGCGCGGCTTACCCCGAACCCCGAACTACGTTCGGGGTTACCGCCAGGAAGGTTAAACAAATCTTGTAAATTAAAGAACACGGCTCATCTGGCACAATATTTCATATTTGTACTAGGTAACTAGGATGGTCACTCCCTGTATCATATTTTCCTTTGGGATGTTTTCCTGATTTAAAGGGAACCTAAACTGAGAAGGATGTGGATTTGTCCTTCTAATTAATACCAGTTGCCTGACTCTCCTGCTGATCCTGTGTCTCTAATACTTTTAGCCACAGCCCCTGAACAAGCTTGCAGATCAGGTGCTCTGACTGAAGTCACATTGGATAAGCTGCATGCTTGTTTCAAGTGTGTGATTCAGCCACTACTGCAGCCAAAGACATCAGCAGGACTGCCAGACAACTGGTATAGTTTAAAAGGAATCATCCATATTCCTCTCAGTTAAGGTTCCCTTTAAAGCAATGCTGAGGTTAACCATTAAACAACCGTTAGATACCTCAGTAGCGGGGCATTTCTGGGTAAGCCACAGTTCCACTGCTGTCTTTATCTTCTGGCCACAAGCACAGCGGTGAACTTGCACAACTGCACTGGGCATGCACGAGTACAGTCCACGCATGCCAGCTGCTCTTGCCCAGCACTTTTTTCCTCCATGCACAAGTGCTTCCCTCTGCTGGGCATGCCTGGACCTGAGTCACACATGCCCACCCCAGATGTGCTTGTTCAAGGCCGTTCTTGTGACCAGAAGCCACCTGATTGAATCTCGGAGTCAAAACCTATAGAGGGACCCAGGGTTGGAATGTGGGAGGAGCTTCCCACAGGTATCTGACTTTTGTATTTTCCACCTTTGCATTGCTTGGGGCGCGCTCTCCGCTGTGTTCTAGGCATACACAAGTAAGGTCTGCACATGCCCAGTAGAAGGAAGCGCCTGTGCATGGAGGAAAAAGAGCCGTGTACGATCAGCTTCGCTCTACTGGGCATGAGCGGACTTTTCTTGCACATGCCCAGTACAGATGCGATTGTTTACGGCGGGAACACAGCCACGAGAAAAAATATGTTTGGGGGTCTCTGCACTGAAACGGGGCTGCGGGAGTATCTGATAACCCTCAGGGCATCCTGAGGCTTCCCGCCACAAAATGACGATATTTTTCTGCTTATAAGACACACTTTTTCTCCCCCAAAAAGGGTGAAAAACAGTCACTGGGTCTTATATGCCAAGTATAGGGAATACAAACCCCAGTGATGTCGGGGACTCCTTGCATTGTCCCCATGTGTCCTCCTCCGCTCCCTAATGCGTCCCCTCCACTGCCTGTGTATTAGTTATAAGCAGCGGCAGCATGGCCCACCTAATCCAACAGCGATCAGAGACCTCTCCTCTCCCGCACTGCTCCCCTACTGCTGGCTTCTGCGGATCACATCATCAGCAGAAGCTGGCACTAGGGGAGCAGTGCGGGAGAGGAGAGGTCTGTGATCGCCGCTGGAGCTGATGGATCAGGTGAACCAAGCTACCGCTGCTTACATGGGTAGCAGAACAGACGGAAGCGGAACTGACACACAGAGCGACATAAGGGGAAGTGGAAAGGACACACATGGGGGACAGGAGGGGACACAAGGGGGTAGTGAATTAAACACATGCAAAGCAGGTGGTTTTGGCGTCCTATAGCAGTAAAGTTATGTTGCGTGGGGCATGTAAGAGTAATTCTGGGCTCTGGCAGTTGTTGGCCCCCGAATTCACCTCCCTCCAAGTTACAATGACTCAGAGGGTGAAAAGTATATAACGCCACCGGGGAGTTTAGCGGCAGCGGGGAGAGCCCTCTCCCTGTGCCCAACTCACCGACGACATAGTACTACGTACACCACATATGGGGGACAGGAGGATATGCAGAGGGTACACAAGAGGGTGTGTTACGGACACAAGGACACACATGGGGGACAGGATACACATAAGGAACAGGAGGACACACATGGGGGACACAGGAGGACAGACATAGGGAACAGGAGGACACACTTGGGGCACACAGGAGGACAAACATAGGGAACAGGAGGACACACATAGGGAACAGGAGGACACACATAGGGAACAGGAGGACACACATAGGGAACAGGAGGACACACATAGGGAACAGGAGGACACACATAGGGAACAGGAGGACAAACATAGGGAACAGGAGGACACACATAGGGAACAGGAGGACACACATAGGGAACAGGAGGACAAACATAGGGAACAGGAGGACACACATAGGGAACAGGAGGACACACATAGGGAACAGGAGGACACACATAGGGAACAGGAGGACACACATAGGGAACAGGAGGACACACATAGGGAACAGGAGGACACACATAAGGAACAGGAGGACACACATAAGGAACAGGAGGACACACATGGGGAACAGGACGACACATAAGGAACAGGAGGACACACAGGGAACAGGAGGACACACATAGGGAACAGGAGGACACACATAGGGAACAGGAGGACACACATAGGGAACAGGAGGACACACATAGGGAACAGGAGGACACACATAGGGAACAGGAGGACACACATAGGGAACAGGAGGACACACATAGGGAACAGGAGGACACACAGGGAACAGGAGGACACACATGGGGGACAGAAGAGGGGACACAGGAAGGTACCAAGGGGGGTACAATAATTGGGGGAGGACATCTACAAGACGCTCCTGGACCGTGGACGCACCAGGCTTAGTATATTTTTCCCCCCTCTAAACCTAGGTGAGTCTCAGGTGAGATCACACTGAACGTTTCTGTTTTTTGTTGTTTTTTTTTTTTTTAAAGAGAATCTGTATTGTTAAAATCGCACAAAAGTAAACATACCAGTGCGTTAGGGGACATCTCCTATTACCCTCTGTCACAATTTCGCCGCTCCCCGCCGCATTAAAAGTAGTCAAAAACTGTTTTAAAAAGTTTGTTTATAAACAAACAAAATGGCCACCAAAACAGGAAGTAGGTTGATGTACAGCATGTCCACACATAGAAAATACATCCATACACAAGCAGGCTGTATACAGCCTTACTTCTGAATCTCAAGAGATCACTTGTGTGTGTTTACCTTCTGTCCCCAGCTTCTCTCACGCACTGAACATTACAGGCTTCCTGCAGACAGCTCTGCCTATGTCGTTAATTCCTCAGTATGTGACAGACCAGCTCCTTTCACAGCCTCCAGAGGAGGATTTTTATCCAGCTCTCTTCTATCACTGATAAGATAGCAGAGAAGCTGCTGGCTTATGTAAATAAAACACACACTGGAGTGTGCATAGAGGAACAGTTCAACACTGAAGAACTTGGCAGCCTTCCAGATACAGGCGGACAAGTCTGACAGGGGAAAGATACATTGATTTATTACAGAGATGGTTATAGTAGAAAGAGCTGCAGCAAGCCAGATCACATTAGAATAGGGTTAGGAACTTGTAGGATGGTAGAAAAAACGTTGTAATTTTTGTTACAGAGTCACTTTAAAGCGCTGGTGATTTTAGGAATTGCACTAAAAGCGATTGTGCAATGTTTTCCTATGAGAGTGTTCACATATGAGCGTTTTGATTCCTTTGAAATCGTAAACACATACCATTTTCAGAGCGCTTCGGCTCAATGGAAGGTATAGGCCCTACCTATACTATAGGGAAATCACAAAGCGCTTTGTATTGCGATTTCCTGAGCTCTTTTATGAATAAATACATTGTATATATTCATTTCCGGGTCAAAGAGTTCACTTCCTGACTGACTTCCGGAAGTGAAAAAATGAATCGCTCAACAAAAGCGCTTTGAAAAACATTTACAAATGCGCTTTTCTAAGCGCAGGGAAAAGCGCTTTTAAAAAAGCTCAATAAATCGCTCAGCGCTTGCGATAGCGCTGGTGATTTAGAACGTAAACATAGCCTTTATAGTCCGGAGCGTCTTATATGCCGAAAAATAAAGTAACTTTTTTATTACTTTTCACATTTGGATTACTTTAGACAAAAAGTGTATTTTCCAGTACTACACCAGGTAAACTGACAAATTAACTAATCACAATCTCCACATGTCCGTAGTAAGCGTTCCTGTAGGATGGTTCGTATCCGACGGCTCCGGCCATTTTCCTGTACACACAAAGGTTACGCAATGCCTCCTCACAACCCAAACCTGTAGGCATGTTCCCTGACTACAATCTCCAATTGTCTCCCCAGCAGAAGCTCTGCCAGGCGGCCAGCTGGGAGCTACCTGGAGAAGAGCTAATTACCTGCCGCACCTGCCAATGTTTTCACTAACAAGGGGCATTTCAGCTGGCTCCTCAGCGAACGACACGCCCGAGGTGGCCACCGATCTGCCAGGAGGCATGAGAGACCTTTGCAATCTAAATATATCATTGTTGTGGTTTTACGTTACAAAGCTGGAGATGGTTGCGCCATTTATCCTGCAGCTTGTACTACAGCGCTGAAGAGGAAAAGCAATTAATCTTACACACACCAGAAAGCTTTCTCCTGTGCATAAGCCACCCGGTAGAGGATTACTGCATTGAGATGTGTATGGAAGCTGCTACCGCTTCCCCGTTTTATACAATGCCAGTTACACCTGCAGCAAAACCTGCAACTGGAAGGGGGGGCGGACCTCTACAGTCCCTGTCTTGTGAGGCCCCGAAGGAGCTTGGGATCCTAGCCAACTGCCCAGTTTAGCTCTCCGGTTGCACTGGCCTTATGTGACTCCCTGAAACCCCCCCCCCCCTCCCCTTATATTTTCACGCTGTACTGACAGTAAACTTGTGACCTCTACAGTCCCTGTCTTGTGAGGCCCCGAAGGAGCTTGGGATCCTAGCCAACTGCCCAGTTTAGCTCTCCGGTTGCACTGGCCGTGCCCCCTCCTCACCCAATCACTCGTCTACACTGGTCTTCCCTAGCTCATGCCATTTGCTTCAAATCAGGCCCTGCTTGCATCTCACTTGTAGGGAATGCCTGCAAATTGATTGTGTGATCTTATTTTTTGTGCAATACACCTACTGTGAAACATGGTGGAGGGGTGTATCCCCATTTCCTTCTAAGTTCTATCTACAGAGAGCGACTTCTTAACCCTGAGCGGGGTCAAGTTACAATTCTCCCCGCCTGCTTATCCAGTGGTTGCCTTGGAGGCGACCCGTCCTTGTGAGTATAACCATTGTGTGTGTTTGCATCAGACATCACCTCATTAACATACTACACCATATTGGGCTCTCGGTTGTCCTCCTTTCTTTCAAGCCTACTGTGAAACATGGAGGAGGCTCAGTTGTGTTTTGAACATATGCAGAAGAATGGAGGAGTACCAACACATTTGTCCACATTTGTAACTGTATTTGTGTACACTTCATGCTGTCTTAATATTTTTTGGAGGGGGGGGGGGGGGGGGGCATACATTTTAGTTACACCCCTGAATGCATAGCCCACAGTATGGCAGTGGCTGTGCACAACCAGCTTCATAGACTTTAGTCAGCACAGCAACTGTCTTACTGTGCATGTACTTAGGCTGCTTTCACGTTAGTACAGCCAGTAACGCAGCCCACCGCATAGCAATGAAAAATCAATGTGCTGTTCACAGTGCCCACGTTGCGTTACATTGTAGAGCTTTACGTTATTTCAAAGTGCTGCATGCTGTGCGTTCTATGCGGCTAAGCCGCATTAGACTGTTTGCACATGCTCAGTAGTATTGGAGGAGGAGGTCTCTCCCTCCTCCTCCTCGGCCAGGCACATGGCTAATTAATATACACTGCACGGTGTGACGTGCAGTGTTTACTTCCTGGAGCGCCGCTCTGTGCGGCGATTGGCCGGCGGGACCACGTGATGCTGCATGCGTCCAAGAGTACGCATCACGGCATCACGGACGCCAGAGTGAGCTGCACAACGCGGCTCACTCTGACGTCCACATCCAAGAGCACCAGGCGTTGCGTTAGGGGCACGTTATGCGACCATAACGTCCCCTAAAACGCAACGTCTTGGTGTGTAAGTAGCCTAAAAGTGAAAGCAGTGCAAATCAATCAGTCTATTTCCCTATATAGAGCGTCTGACTAGGGTCAGTTAGGTTAATAGTTATGTATGTGAAGACTGACAGGAGAGAAATATGAAGTTAGAAGCCTGAAGCTCTTTCTGATAATAACTGATGACACAGAAAACAATCAGACTAGTTCTAGTAACGCTGCACACTCCTGTCTCTGAAGTGCTGCAAATGTTTAAGCAACGGGTAATATTTTCTTTAGGCTCCACTAGATTAACTGGTTATATATCTTTAAAGAGACACTGAAGCGGAAAAAAAAATGATGATATAATGATTTGTATGTGTAGTACAGCTAAGAAATAAAACATTAGGAGCAGAGACATAAGTCTAATATTGTCTCCAGTACAGAAAGAGTTAAGAAACTCCAGTTGTTATCTATGCAAAAGAGCCACGACTTTCAAAGACGCAGAGAGCTCTGTCTTCTGAAGCTTATTATCTCAAGTGTCTGTCAATGTATTTTTTTCTCTCTCCAGAGGACAGGTCAATAGTTCACTAGCCTGCTCTGTAAAACATTTAGAATGCTGAGTAGTGTGTAAACTGCAAAAATTGATGCAATTTTCTTTGCTACTAATGTTCAACCAATTCATTATATCGTAATTTTTTTTCCCGCTTCAGTGTCTCTTTAAATGTAAACAAAAAATTATTTAAAGTCATTCAGAAATACCCAAAACTTTCTGACATCACCAAGTTTCCTTCCAGCAGAATTACGAAAATGTCTTTGTATCAGTCGGTTAATTTTTAACATAACTTTAGGGGAAAGGAATAATAAATTTGTAGAGATCAGACATGACCCAGGTCTGAGTTTTAGTTCTCCTGAAAGGTCTCGGGTATCTCACTAGCCTTCTGAACTTGGTCATTCGGCTGTGTTCAGTACCTGTCGGATCTGCATTGTGTTGTGTTTTTGAGGTTGGTTGGTCAGACCTCACTTTCGTCGCGCTATCTCACTTTTTCCGACAAGCATAGGCTCTACCATAGGCCAAGTTGTACTACTTACTAGATATCCTAAAACACACTGCCTCTAGGTATGATTACTATATACTACCCCACCTCTTGTTCCCCCTCATTCCTTTAGATTGTAAGCTCACTAGGGCACGGCTGTCTTGGAATTTTCTACACATTTATTCATATTAATTTCGTCACTGTAATGACCAATTCTGTATTTTGTATATGGGTGTAATTAACATGTATAAATATATCAGAGGGCAAAATAATAGCTTGGCGGATGAGCTTTTTGTCCCTAGGCCTTCTCAAAGGACTAGAAGACATGATCTGCGCATGGAGGAAAAACGTTTAGCCATTTATTTAGGAAAGGGTTCTTTACAGTAAGAGTGATTAAGATGTGGAATGCATTGCCACAGGAAGTCGTTATGGCAAACTCTATACCTGCATTTAAAGGGGGCTTAGATGCTTTCCTTGCGTTGAAAGACATCCATGGCTACAATTACTAGGTAATGCCCAGTGATGTTGATCCAGGGATTTTATCTGATTGCCATCTGGAGTCGGGAAGGAATTTTTCCCTTTCGGGGGTAATTGGACCATGCCTTGTGGGGTTTTTTTTCACCTTCCTCTGGACCAGCAGGGATATGTGAGGGAGCAGGCTGGTGCTGTGCCTTCCTCTGGATCAGCAGGGATATGTGAGGGAGCAGGCAGGTGTTGTGCCTTCCTCTGGATCAGCAGGGATATGTGAGGGAGCAGGCTGGAGTTGTACTTTGTTCTCTGGTTGAACTTGATGGACGTAAGTCTTTTTTCAACCCAAATAACTATATAACTATCATCATTGTCTGTATTATTATGTACCCCTTGTTTGTTTCTTACTTTGTACAGCGCCACAGAATATGTTGGCGCTTTATAACTCAATAATAATCTGTCAGTCGTGTAGTTTCTCCCAGCTGATAGGCTGTTGAGTTATTTCCAGTACCTACAATGAAAGAGTAATCCACCTTATTATAAGCGACGTGTTTCTCTGGCCTACAGGATAGAAGTTCTATGTATTGTAGTTGTATAGATGAAGCCATCACTTATAAGATGCAATGCAGAAGGGAACCGGCACAAGAAGTCGTTTCCTGTCCAGCTCGGGGACTCTGCTGCCTCGCAAGAGGAAAGCAAAATATCCGGGAGGCTAAATTTATAGTTTAGATTTTTCTCGGGACACTTTAGATATTTATAATCAGGCTTTTGTTTTCTTTGCATGACCTGCCTCAACCAATCATATGTCAGAAGGCTTTAACTGCTTTGTGTGTGCAACGAAAAAGTGGTTATTATTGCTTTTAACCACTTGAGGACCGCGGTGTTGAGGACCGAGTTGTGCGGCCCTGCAGGCCATTTTTCCTTAATTAGGCCACTGCAGCTTTAAGCGCTCGCTGCAAGGCCGCACAACTCGGCACACAAGTGATCACATCTGAGCGGTTCGTTTCCGATCCACTCAGCAGAGCGGGGCCTGTGCCATTCTTGAGGCGTTTTTGACTCAATGTAAGGCATAGGAAAAATGCAAAACGCTCACAAAATCGCTTTGTGCAATGATTGTGTTCGCGTTTTTAAGAATAAATACATTGTTTTTATTATTTTCCGGGTCAAAGAGTTCACTTCCTGACTAGTGTCAAGGAGTGAATTAAAAAAATCGCTCCCGAAAAGCGCTTTTTTTAAAAACGCAGTGCGCAGTGGAGGCCCGGGAGGCACTAAAAAAATTGTGCACAAAATTGCAAAATGCTTGCGTTTGCAATTTCGATTTTAGATGTTAACAAAGCCTTAAAAATTATTTAGTCAGTGTTTGCCCATTGTAAAATCTTTACTATCCCTAATTTACATATCACTGGTGCTGACAACTTTACTGAGTGTTCTATGCACAGTGGGAGATACTGCTTGCTTGGCTGTTGGAAAAAGTTGTTACTTCCCGCAATGCAACGAGGCTCACAGACAGGAAACTGTCAGGACCATGGTTATGACATCACACTGTGGGAGGGGTTTCACCACAATATCAGCCACACACTTCCAGGCGGCACCCGAGTTGACCAGCTGCATAGATGTGCAGACAGAGCCCAACCACGGGCAGATTACACAACTTGCATTCGCTCCAGTTGCTGGGAGCGTCCTGCGTAGGCGCAGTAGGACACTCTCGGTGACGGGAGCACAAACAGGGCAGCGTAGGCGCAGTGGATGTCTAACTGTAAGTCGGGGAAAGTCGTTCCAGGTATGGGTGAGCACATGATGGCTGCAGGGGCTGGCAGAAGCGTACGTTTGAATTGTCCGCCGGGAGACTTGGGCGCAGGATACAGCTGGTGTGGCTGATCCTGCTGCTGCACAAGTTCCTGGCGGCATAAATACTATTCCCCCTCCAGGTCCACGTGGATGGTGGGGAATGATATAATTCAGCTTCCAGCTATTGCTGGTGGACGAATTATAGTGTTTTAAGAGCAACTGACGGAGCTGAAGTTACTCACAGCTATAATTCCTATTACGGTCTATGGTGGGGCCTGGTTGCGCCCAAATCTCCTGCGCTGTTATTACAGCGCTCGTGGCAGAAGCCCCAGGTACGTTTTCTTTAGGTTCACTTTAAATGCTAAATTAAATCTGCATGATGGGGCTTTCATTTTGCAGAGCTGACATTGCTGAAATGATGGGAGGAAAGCATTCCCAGCATGTACTGGTCATGTGTGACTGGGCCGTGTGATGGGGGACGGCGGGGTGGGGGGGGGGGGTGGGGGGACTCTGCCACACAGAAGGGGGCGGGGCTCTCTGGACATCCCCAGAAGACAGAGAAGACTTGGGCGAGTGTTATGTGCTGACAAATGACAATAACAGAGGTGACACTTTATGATGGAATATAAACTGGAGTCCGTCTTTTGTATACTTCCCAGATTCTTTGCATCCATGTGTGTATGTGGTCCGGTCCCAGCGAGAGCTCCAGGAAACCAGGGATCATTGTTTAATGTGGGATACTGACATCTGGACTGTGGCCAAGGCCCTTGTCACAGCTGGATCTGCGCAGAGCTTGTGCCGGACATGTGTTGCTGATCTCTATTGTACGGCAATCCCAGGCACTAAGGCCCCATTCCCACTTAGAGTCGCAAAACGCCAGAGATTTTTTCTGGCATTTTGCAGGAGTGATTTTTCCGGGATTTCACACGGAAAAATCACTGAACACTGCGGCGATTTTGCCGCGATCGCAGTTAGCGCTTTTATAGCACTGAAACGCGATCGCCGGGAAATCGCCTGAAAATGGTGCAAGCGACGTGTTTGCGTTTTTGCCTGTTTTTGGGCGATTTGCGCAAAACGCCCAAGTAAGAACAGGCCCACAGGGTTTCATTATGCTAGCGCTTTTAAAAAGCGCTAGCGTTTGAGAGTTTTGCTGAAATCGCGGCATAACGCTCTAGTGTGAATGGGGCCTAAGTGTGTGGAGAGATTGCCAAGATTTCCCCTCCATCCTGAAGAAGGTGACAGTTCAGTCACTTATTATTTTGTCACTCCAACAATAACGTAACAATAGACCCTGCAAGGGATGCAGCCACAGGGGGCCCCGTACTGAGAGTGACAACTAAGAAAAGCAATGAGAGAAAAAGCTTTCTGCTCTCTGCACAATTGTTCTAATGACTGCATCTGCTCAGCCACTGATAATGTATCATACAAAGTTTTGTAGACAGTCCCTATGCAGGGTGTAGGGGAGGGGGCCCCATCCAAACTTTTGCAGGGGGCCCCAGTGATTTCTAGTTACGCCCCTGTTTGCATCAATTAGTAATATCAGAGATTTGTGCATCCAATAAAGATATTGAAAGTACCTCGCTGGCAGACTCCTGTAGCTCCATTTCCTGTTGAAATTACATTACAATTTCATTGTACAGATTAGGGTACAAGCTACTCCCCCTATCCCATCACCACTCCCATGGGAGGATGTGGGAGAGGCCTGTGTGCAGAAATGACTCCACCCACCTCATCCATTTGCTGCTGACAGATTAACTGTTTGTGGTCAGTACTGCAGCTACAGCTAGCTCCCTCTACCTGGTCACTGTTTACAAAAAAACATTTAACCCTTCCTACACCCCACCCAGTATCTTTACAAGAGGGTTATATGAAAGAACAATGAGAAGCAGTTTCTTATTGCAGGCAGAGTAGGGTGATGAGAGGCACACGCGGCTTTTTAAAAACAATCTGTGGAGTGCCTACAACAATTTAAATGCTTCATTGCACACTGAGTAAGGAAGAAACGGGCAGGAAGAGGAGACTGCTGAGCTGCAGTGCTGGCCACAAAGAGCTAATCTCTCTCATCCAGAGATGTAACTGCTGGAAGAGTAACCTGAGCAGCCACAAGAGGGGCGTGGCCATGAAACTCCATCCCATTGACTTCAAAATCACATGCAAATTTTCATGGAAAACACATTTTTATGCAAAATTTCTGCATTCCCATTGGCTTGCGTGGAAACACAAATTAAGTATTGCATACCAAACTAAGCAGACCTGTCATCCGAATTTTAAAGCAGACCTGTGAGATTAGGAAAAGAAGAAGACAAGAGGGAAGGCTCAGGGTCCTCCAGACACTCCCCCTTCCCCCCACTTCGTCGTTCCAGCATTGGAACCACTGAAATTCATGGTGAAACTCCCGCACGTGAATGGGCGTGGCTTGCGACTGCGCAGTAGCAGAAGAGGGCGGGCTCCGTGCTAGTGCGCAGACGCGAGTTGTCCGCAGCTGGGCAGTGCGGCATGTCGATGGCAGTGATGAGCAAAAATACCGATATTCTTTTCGCATCCATTTTCGTGCAAATAAAGTTAAATTCAACTTTGGAGCAAAATTGCCATCAAAAAATAATTTGTAATAAAGTTTGTGGGTTTTTTTCGCATTTTTTGCAAATACTCTAAATAAATGATTTTTCACGTTTTTCCAATATTGCGAAAATACCATTCATCTTTACAAAAAAATTCTCGTAATCAAGAATGATATTTTCAAAGACAAAAATGACTTTAGCGAAAATTTGCGAGCAACACGGGCTTCAGGGGGTCTCGGGCTGGGACTGTAAGGTGGTGGCACTTTTTTTCACCACTGGTACACTTTAACCCATTCAGGTTCCGTGGTTTTCACGTGAGAAATGTTCACCTCCCATTCATTAGCCTATAACTTTATCACTACTTATCACAATGAACTGATCTATATCTTGTTTTTTCCGCCACCAATTAGGCTTTCTTTGGGGGGTACATTTTGCTAAGAGCCACTTTACTGTAAACGCATTTTAACAGGAAGAATAAGAAAAAAATGGAAAAATTCATTATTTCTCAGTTTTCAGCCATTATAGTTTTAAAATAATACATGCCTCCATAATTAAAACTCACGTATTGTATTTGCCCATATGTCTCGGTTATTACACCGTTAAAATTATGTCCCTATCACAATGTATGGCGACAATATTTTATTTGGAAATAAAGGTGCATTTTTTCCATTTTGCATCTATCACTATTAACAAGTTTAAAATAAAAAAAATATAGAAATATTTCATCTTTACATTGATATTTAAAAAGTTTAGACCCTTAGGTAAATATTTACATGTTGTTTTTTTTTATTGTAATGTTTTGTTTTTTTTATAGTAAACATTTTATTTGGGTAGTTTTGGGAGGGTGGGGGGTAAACAATAGATTTATAATGTAAATGTGTGTTAATTTTAATTTATTTTTATTTTCAGTTGTAGTATTTCTTTTTGGCCACAAGATGGCGACCATGAGTTTGTTTACATGACGTCACTCTAAGCGTAACACACGCTTAGAGTGACGCATCGGGGACAGAATGGCCAGAAAAGGCGCAGCTTCCGAGAGAAGCTGTCGCTTTTTCAGCGGGGGAGAGGAATCAGTGATAGGGCACCATAGCCCGATACATTGATTCCCTGGCTACCGAATCCGCGTCCGGGAGTGCCCGTGCACGCGCGCGATCGGCCGCGGGAGCGCGCATGGTTCCTGGACGTAGTTTCTACGTCCAGGAACCAAAATAGGTTAAAGAACAACTGAATTGAGAGGGACATGGGGGCGGAAATATTTATTTCAGTTGCCTGGCAGTCCTGCTGATCCTCTGCCTCTAATAATTTTAGCCATAGCCCCTGAACAAGCATGCAGCAGATCAGGTGTTTCTGACATTGTCAGATCTGACAAGATTAGCTGCATGCTTGTTTCTGGTGTAATTCAGTCACTACTGCAGCCAAATAGATCTCAGCGAGGCTGCCAAGCAACTGGTATTGTTTAAAAGGAAATAAATATGGCAGCTTCCATATACTTCTCACTAAAGTTGTCCTTTAAAGAGACAATGAAGCGGAAAAAAAAAGTTATGATATGATTAGTATGTGTGTGTAGTACATCTAAGAAATAAAACATTAGGAGGAGAGACATAAGTCTAATATTGTTTCCAGTACAGGAAGAGTTAAGAAACTCCAGTTGGTATCTATGCAAAAGAGCCATTGAGCCCCACGACTTTCAAAGTTGCAGAGAGCTCTGTTTTCTAAAGCAGGGGTCCCCAACCTTTTTGAGCCCGGGGCCCACTGTCCTGACCAAAATTTTCTCTGGGGCCCCCCGTGGTGGTGGTGGTGGGGGGGGGGGGGTGTTGGAGGGGCGTGGCTAGTGGCAGTGGCAGTTACCACAGTATAGCTAGTACAGTTAGCCCAGTATAGCAAGTATAGTTAGCCCAGTATAGCAAGTACAGTTAGCCCAGTATAGCTAGTAGTTACCCCAGTATAGCAAGTATAGTTACCCCAGTATAGCAAGTACAGTTAGCCCAGTATAGCAAGTATAGTTAGCCCAGTATAGCAAGTACAGTTACCCCAGTATAGCTAGTAGTTACCCCAGTATAGCAAGTATAGTTACCCCAGTATAGCAAGTACAGTTAGCCCAGTATAGCTAGTACAGTTAGCCCAGTATAGCTAGTACAGTTAGCCCAGTATAGCTAGTACAGTTAGCCCAGTATAGCAAGTATAGTTACCCCAGTATAGCAAGTACAGTTAGCCCAGTATAGCAAGTACAGTTAGCCCAGTATAGCTAGTACAGTTAGCCCAGTATAGCAAGTACAGTTACCCCAGTATAGCAAGTACAGTTAGCCCAGTATAGCAAGTACAGTTACCCCAGTATAGCAAGTACAGTTAGCCCAGTATAGCTAGTACAGTTAGCCCAGTATAGCAAGTACAGTTACCCCAGTATAGCTAGTAGTTACCCCAGTATAGCAAGTACAGTTACCACAGTATAGCAAGTACAGTTAGCCCAGTATAGCAAGTACAGTTAGCCCAGTATAGCAAGTATAGTTACCACAGTATAGCAAGTACAGTTAGCCCAGTGTAGCCAGTAGTTACGCCAGTATAGCAAGTACAGTTACCCCAGTATAGCCAGAAGTTACCCCAGTATAGCTAGTTCAGTTAGCCCAGTATAGCAAGTACAGTTAGCCCAGTATAGCCAGAAGTTACCCCAGTATAGCTAGTTCAGTTAGCCCAGTATAGCAAGTACAGTTAGCCCAGTATAGCTAGTACAGTTAGCCCAGTATAGCTAGTACAGTTAGCCCAGTATAGCAAGTATAGTTAGCCCAGTATAGCTAGTACAGTTAGCCCAGTATAGCAAGTATAGTTAGCCCAGTATAGCAAGTACAGTTAGCCCAGTATAGCTAGTACAGTTAGCCCAGTATAGCAAGTATAGTTAGCCCAGTATAGCTAGTACAGTTAGCCCAGTATAGCAAGTATAGTTAGCCCAGTATAGCCAGAAGTTACCCCAGTATAGCTAGTACAGTTAGCCCAGTATAGCAAGTACAGTTAGCCCAGTATAGCAAGTACAGTTAGCCCAGTATAGCAAGTACAGTTAGCCCAGTATAGCTAGTACAGTTAGCCCAGTATAGCAAGTACAGTTACCCCAGTATAGCAAGTACAGTTAGCCCAGTATAGCTAGTACAGTTAGCCCAGTATAGCAAGTACAGTTACCCCAGTATAGCAAGTACAGTTAGCCCAGTATAGCAAGTACAGTTACCCCAGTATAGCTAGTAGTTACCCCAGTATAGCAAGTACAGTTACCACAGTATAGCAAGTACAGTTAGCCCAGTATAGCAAGTACAGTTAGCCCAGTATAGCAAGTATAGTTACCACAGTATAGCAAGTACAGTTAGCCCAGTGTAGCCAGTAGTTACGCCAGTATAGCAAGTACAGTTACCCCAGTATAGCCAGAAGTTACCCCAGTATAGCTAGTTCAGTTAGCCCAGTATAGCAAGTACAGTTAGCCCAGTATAGCCAGAAGTTACCCCAGTATAGCTAGTTCAGTTAGCCCAGTATAGCAAGTACAGTTAGCCCAGTATAGCTAGTACAGTTAGCCCAGTATAGCTAGTACAGTTAGCCCAGTATAGCAAGTATAGTTAGCCCAGTATAGCTAGTACAGTTAGCCCAGTATAGCAAGTATAGTTAGCCCAGTATAGCAAGTACAGTTAGCCCAGTATAGCTAGTACAGTTAGCCCAGTATAGCAAGTATAGTTAGCCCAGTATAGCTAGTACAGTTAGCCCAGTATAGCAAGTATAGTTAGCCCAGTATAGCCAGAAGTTACCCCAGTATAGCTAGTACAGTTAGCCCAGTATAGCAAGTACAGTTAGCCCAGTATAGCAAGTACAGTTAGCCCAGTATAGCTAGTACAGTTAGCCCAGTATAGCAAGTACAGTTACCCCAGTATAGCAAGTACAGTTAGCCCAGTATAGCTAGTACAGTTAGCCCAGTATACCTAGTACAGTTAGCCCAGTATAGCAAGTACAGTTAGCCCAGTATAGCTAGTACAGTTAGCCCAGTATACCTAGTACAGTTAGCCCAGTATAGCAAGTATAGTTAGCCCAGTATAGCCAGAAGTTACCCCAGTATAGCTAGTACAGTTAGCCCAGTATAGCTAGTACAGTTAGCCCAGTATAGCAAGTACAGTTACCCCAGTATAGCAAGTACAGTTAGCCCAGTGTAGCAAGTACAGTTAGCCCAGTATAGCTGCCCCAGTGTCGCCAGTACAGTTAGCCCAGTGTAGCCAGTAGTTACCCCAGTATAGTGCCCCAGTGTAGCTAGGATAGATGCCCCCTCCACCCCGCGGCCGCCGCTCCTGTTACGTTATGAGCGGGCGGTCGCTTCCTTCCTTATATTCCCCCAGGCGCTTCTCTCCTCTGTTGCAGCATCTCAGAATACAGCAGCGCTTCCCGCGCGGCTGCTGTAACGAACAGAAGGGAGCAGGGCAGCGGCTTCCTGTAGCGGCGATCGGCGTTACCACGGGAACCGCTGCCCCACCCCCTTCCCTCCTTACAGCAGCCGCACGGGAAGCGCTGCTGTAATACAAGATAGGAGAGGGGCTATGGGGAATATAAGGGAGGAAGCGGCCACGCTCTTAAGGTAACAGAAACGGCGGCCGCGGGGGGGGAGAGAGGAAGAAAGGCCAGATCCGCCGCGGCCCCCCAGAAATTTGCCCACGGACCACCAGGGACCTCTGTTTTAACCTCTTGAGAACTGCTGTGTTAAACCACCCTAAAGACCAGGCACATTTTCATTAAATTGGCCACTGCGGCTTTAAGGCCAAGCTGCAGGACCGCAAAACACAGCACACAAGTGATTCCTCTCCCCTTTTCTCCCCACCAACAGAGCTCTCTGTTAGCGGGGTCTGATCGCTCCCCAGTGTTTGGTTGTTTATTTGTGTTTGTTTTTGTTTTGCTTTTTTAAATAAAAATGGTGTTTTTTCTTCCCTGTTGTATACCCCCCTCCCTCCCTCCCCCCGCCGGCCAATCCCTGTGATCAGCTGTCATAGGCTTCAACCTATGACAGCCGATCACCTCTGTGGCTCAGGAGGGTACAGTCGTGTCACACGGCTGTCCCCAGTACAGCGCTGCTGCTGATCGCAGCGCTGTACGGGTAATTAGACGGCGATTACGCCGTCTAACAGTCTCCCGAGCGGCAATAGCGAAGAGGGGGTGGAGCTCCGCTCTCCGAGAATGAAATGCGCGCGCAGCGTTCGCGCGATCTCATTCAAAACAGAGCCCCAGGACTTTACACCAATTGACGTTAGGCTGTCCTGGGGCTGCTGCCGCGGCCTCGCCCATCGGCGTGACGCGGTCGGCCTAAGGTTAAAGCTTATTATCTCAAAGTGTCTGTAAATGTATTTTCTTTTTCTCTGCAGAGAGGGGTTCAAAAGTTCACTAACCTGCTTTGTAAAATCATTTAGAATGCTGAGTAGTGTGTAAACTGCTTGGTTATGAGAGGAAACCTCACTGGCTAGACTGAGTGCGAGAAGCAGGATGCTTAGCCACACAAAGGTGTCAACAGAAATGTGTCTGTCACCTCTGCATTATCACTGACACTTGCTGATAGTATCCCGTCTTTCTATTTCAGTATTTACAGGTATGATCACAGCTTTTTATTAGGCAGAGAACACCCTCGCTTGAATCGTGCGTGTCGTCAGCACACAGAAAAGTGCGCACTGCCATACATACTGCCATTGCACATTATTTTGTGTTCTGGGTTCACATTTTCTTTTGCGCTTTTAAATTGCACAGCTTTCTGCTTTTTTCTGCATGACGCACGTGTGTTCTTAATTAGAATGTATTCTGCGCATGCAAAAAAATCATAAACAAATGTGGAAAACGCACACGATTTTAAGCAAGTGTGTCCCCTACCTCACTGTAAAATCTTGTTGTAAAATCTTTCCTCTCCCTGATTTACATTCTGACATTTATCACTGGTGGTGACATCTTTAGTCCTGCCAGGTGATCTGTACGGAATGTTTGTTACTGAGAGTTCTATGCACAGAGGGAGATACTGCTTGCTTGGCAGTCGGGCCGTTATTTCCCACAATGCAATGAGGTTCACAGACAGGAAACTGTCTGGACCATGGTCATGACATCACACTGTGGGAGGGGTTTCACCACAATATCAGCCATACAGAGCCCCCTGATTATCTGTTCTAGAAAAGGTAAAGATTTCTCATGGGAAAGGGGGTATCGGCTACCGATTGGGATGAAGTCCAATACAGGGTTAAAGTGCCTCTTTAACTTTATTTCAGTTTTAGAAATTACCGGTAGTAGTTGACTAGTGATGGTCAAGTAGATGCAAATAACTTTGAGTTGATGTAAATGTATGCAATTTTTTTATGCAAATGTATGCAGCTTGCAAATGAACCAATCAAATCCTGCTGAGGTAAAATTAATTTTCAAGCTGCGGAAATTTGCATAAATATTTGCATACATTTGCATCAACCCGAAGTTATTTGCATGTACTTAACCATCACTATAGTTGACAGCAAGTTGAAAAGGAAATGTCATTTTAATAACAAAATCCCTTATGTAGCAGTGGTACATGTTATAGCAGAGGTAGGGAAGCTATGGCTCTGGAGGCAGATGTGGCTCTTTTGATGGCTGCATCTGGCTCACATACAAATCACTAGGGGTTGATTCACTGAGCTACACTGCTCAAGCAGCGCAGCTTAGTGTGGCAGTGCAAGTAAGGGCTGGTTCACATGGACACTTGGCAGCGTTTACCGCCAAGCATTCGGGACTCGTTGGCTGAATGCTCCCATTCAAGTGAATGGGAGCGATTAGCATTTCGCGGTTACCGGCGATTGCCGTCGATTGCGCAAACGCGGCGTTCCGATCCCGATTTAACGCGTCATTTCGGCCGGCCCTAGAAGCAGCGTGCGGCGTCCAGGGCCGGCTAGCCGCCGCGGCTTCATGTCCCCCTGAGGGGACGAGAAACGCCGATCGCGACGCAAAGCCAACAATCGCCGTACCGCCGCCCCCGAACTAGACGTCACATGACGCCACGGCTTCCCATCCGCCTGAACGCCCCCTGTCGTCCGTCTGAACCAGCCCTAACATTTTCAAAGTAGGCACGCTATTGCTGTAGCATGCACGACTAACGTACTCACACTCCCCCCAAAACTAACGGCTGCTCCAATTGTCCCACCTTGGACCCTCTCAGGTCCAGTGACTTTATAGGACAAGATCCCCGCACTTTGATTGGCCCAATAGGCTGTGTGTCACTTGACAGAAAGTCTACTGGGCCAAAGTGCAGGGATCTCGTCCTACAAAGTGAATCAACCCCAAGTCAGCTAGCTAATTGTACAAGCTGTTAGTCTGTATTTCTCCTGTCTGGCTCTTGGGGAAATTGCTGATGTTGATGAAACCGAAGAGAAGCTGAAGACGTGTCTGACACTTCCGCTGCCCAGCGGATCAACTGTATACACATCACCATGGCAACAGGGACATGAGCCCTCTGCTGTGCATGCGCACTGTGCCAGTTTGAAACACATTGTATGGCTCTCACGGAATTATATTTTAAAATATGTGGTGTTTATGGCTCTCTCAGCCAAAAAGGTTCCTGACCCTTGTGTTATAGCAATTGTTGAAAGAAAGTATTTCAGGGATATTTCAGAACATATTTTCGGTGAGATTCAGCCAAGTCTTTGTGTTTGCTATCAATACAAATTACCACTTTCTTTTTTCAGGAGTTCATCGTAAACTCTATTAATGGTTCCTCTACACCGGAGGATACAGGAAGGATTAGGTTTTGTAGGTGACCTATTAATGTGAGCAGCTGAACCACGATTGTTAATTTCCTCGTTTTTCGATTGTCTGCGTGTGAACCTGCGACTTTAACGAGGTTGTCTTCTAAGAATGAGTTTATTTATGTTCTGCCAGCTTCGTTCCTTCGTGTCCGAAGGAGGCAGACAGGAAGGACGTCACAGAGGCAGAGGTGTGAAATCAGGTGAGGAGGAATCGCTGCCGGTACTCCTCGGGAGATCAGAGCGTAACATTATCCTCCACCAAACAAGCAAACTCTACGGCACCAACAGACTTCTGTCCAAGTCAGTATGGCTCATGACTGCTAAAGTCTGATAGGATAGTCAATGTTGCCCATGGTAACCAATCAGAGCTTCCTTTTGATTGGATGCTATTAATACCCATATTTTCCCTGTGTAAACCATTTTGTGGCCAGCTGCCCCCAGGTTCACACTATGTTTATTTAGTAATTAGTGGTTAGGGTCCCTTCCATGAAGGATGACCTCATCGCGGTGGAAGGGTCCAGTACGGAATACTTTGCATGCAAACTGTTTTTGGAAGCTAACATCCTCCATTAATGTTCATTTTGGTGCATTGGTTTTGAATGCAAGTTGTGTCTCTTGCCTATAATTGGGCTCTGCTCATCTATGCAAAGCTGGGACAAGGTCCTCCAGCACCCAAAGCTGAGACACCAAAGTTCGCCCCTCCATCCTCCCCCCACCCCAGCCGTCATACACTGATTGCTATTAGACTAAGAGGCGCACCTGGGCCCCCAACACCTTAATCTCTAGTTATCTGGCTTGCAGTCACTGCCATGTATCCCCTTTTCTTATTTCTCTCTGCTTCAAACACAATAGGGAAATTATAGCTGAATGAGTTGTGCGCCCCCTTCTACACTGCGCTCTGAGGCTGGAGCCTCTCTTGCCTCTGCCTCGGCCCAGCCCTGCATCTATGCTGCTAGTCATTCAGATGCAGCCTGTCTTGGGAAGCGCTGCCACCTCTCCCTGCGGTATAACTCTTAATATGACAATATGCCTGAATGGAATGGCTGACTGTCAGCTGCAACACCAAGCCTGCTTAGTTTGGGCGCAGGGGCAAGTGACGTCCACGGCAGTACTGAAGCCTACAATGCTAATGCCATGGTGCACAGTGCCTCGGTGCCTGGATAATGCACCACTCGGCGATACATGTGTTGTGACTCGGCAAGCAGCAACGGTAATCGGTGTTAGGAACAGGAAGTGTGTTCACGACACAATGACAATCAGCAAGTGGACAGAAGACATCGGTAAGTAAGGTTAGGCTGGATTCACATTGGATAATTCACGTGGTATGATGAGTGTGAACTGCAATGGAGACTGGACATAGAGGTTAATGCAAAGCCTGTATGCAGCAAGTTAGAAGGCTTTACAGAAACCAAGGGTCTTATCTGTTTGCCATAAATACCTCACAATCCTTGCAAGATCCCTTGTAATGAATGTATCTGGATGACACTTATATTTGCAAAAAAACCAAAGGCAACTCTCTACCTCCTTCTGATTGTACGTTCTAACATTGTCAGTCAACAAGACTAGAGTCTGAGGAAGGCTTACAAGCTGATAGCTTCCTGTTTTTCCTTCAAATTAGCCAATAAACTAGAACTTGTATTTTACCAACAGGAAGTTGATAATAATCCTGATTCCAAATTTCCTGTCTGTAAAATACAAGCTGTAGTCTCCAGCAATGCTTAGCTACTAACATAAGGCATTACACACACAGTGTCTCTCTCCTGCCTCTCCCCCTCACCTCACTTGCAGAGTCATGAGACACAGCCTAGAGGCTGGAATGATTAGTCTGTGATCTGCCCACACAGGAGCAGCTTGCTAGCCAGTAAGGATTAACGCATGCCAGCAAACTAGCCAAGTACATCTGTAGGTAACTCTTCTTCAATAATAGCACCATCATTTGGACAATCTGCTCTGCTCAAAAGTCTCTGCGTTCTGTTTGTGATATTTACATTTGGTTCCTATTGTTGCTGAACTAGTTAGCCTTAATTTTATCACCTGAGTTAGGCAAAAAATATCTACAGCTCGCAATTCAAACATTGATTTTGATCAACCAAATGGGCCCCACCAGCCAACCATCCATCATGCCCCATTTATGCCCCCCACCACTTCCAAAAAATGTGGAGCTGGCACTGGCTGTACACTATAGCTGCTGATATCCGGCATAGTACTTTGCACTGGCTCTGTGGCGGCACCAGGGTGATCTGGTCCAGCCACTTCCAGTAGCCTATCCTTATTACAAGCTTCCATGAAGAACAGGTAAAGTAGCTGATTGTAAGATCTCGCCGCCTATGGCGGCAGAACGCCGAGAACCACGCTGAGGCGCAAGCCTCCGGATCTCGGCGAGGCTCTGATGTCAGTGGAGCGCAGAGCGTGCAACTCCCATTGGCTAGGCGGCGGACGCATCCTCAGTACGCGCTCCGCCGCTGTAAACAGTGACATCGTGGGTGCATGGCGTGTCAGCTGACCTGCTGGCACGCCGCTTAGCAATTGGTTACTTTGGATTCCCTTTATGTTGATTGGTTATCCTGGTAAGGAGAGCGCCCTCCTTTATCACCCGTGATAGCCTATGCTGGGCTTGATGCTGAGTCTGCGCTCACACCAAATTGCTTTATCTTGCTGCCGACTTGTGTCTGTCTCTTGACTAAGCTTCTTTCAGATTGCCTTATCGTTGACGACCTCTGCCTGTCCCTGACCACGCTTCTATATGGGATTGCCCGTTGCCGACTCAGCTAGTACTCGGATTTCCCTGATTGCCACCTGGATCGACCCCTGCTTGTTAAAAGGACTTCCATGATCTCTGCCTGGACTGACACTGGCCTGTTATCCACCACGCATCTGTGTAGTGATTATACTTCAGCCACAGCCTGCTATCTTTTCCATCATCTGGACTGCCTCAGCCTATAGGCCTCAGGTGACTATTAAGTATACTGTGTTTGCATTGATCATTGCTGTGCTTGGTGATTGCTGTCTGCCAGTCTGTATGCTACATCTGCCTGCAGGGTATTGTAGTTTGTATTAGGCAGGCAGGAGTCTTCGCAGGTGTTAGGGCTGGGCTATAGGTCAGTCATATGGGCATACAGCCTGACTTATAGCAGGTGATCAGACAAGCCTGACACTGATATTATTCATTATCATGCTATTGTTATATCTGGGTATTTTTCTCTTCAGAAATTTCCCACAGGCCTGAAGGAAGTTCCCATCAGGCACGTTTCGGTGCCGGGGCCATCTCAGGTAAAACAGAGCAAGTCACCCAATTTCTCAGAAAGTGGACAAAGTCAGTTCAGTAGGCGACTGACAGGAAGGTCAATCTTTTGCAAGCCATGCCAAATATAATAGAGAGGAAAATTCTGCCCGAGAGCGAACAGCCATTCAGGTTCTTTTAAACGCTACAGGAAACAGATAAAGGAAATCTTATTTTCTGTAGATTACAAAGAAACGTTTCACCGTCCGAAAGATATAAAAAGTAAGTATTGTGAAAAACCCGGGACAACAGGGGGAAGGGATGTGTGCCTGTCGGCTGCACGGCCTAGCAACAGACATTCACTTCAGTCATCATGGCCGTCCGCTAAGGAATTCACTTCCTATGACAGCATTTCTCTTAAAGGACATGTCTGCCTAAGAGGATTTTTTTTTTTTAAAGTTCTGAACGAAATGGACTGGTGGTATTCTTAAAGGATACCTGAACTGACATGTGACATAATGAGGTAGACATGGGTATGTACAGTGCCTAGCACACAGATAACTATGTTGTGTTCCTTTTATTCTTTCTCTGCCTGAAAGAGTTAAATATCAGGTATGTAAGTGGCTGGCTCAGTCCTGACTCAGTCCTGACTCAGACAGGAAGTGACTACAATGTGACCTCACTGATAAGAAATTGCAACTATAAAACACTTTCCTATGAGAAAATGGCTTCAGAGAGCAGGAAAGAGATAAAAGGGATAAATAGTACATAGATTTTAGCTCTGGCATACTTCAATGAATGTGTCATTGAGCAAAAACAATAAAACAGTTAAGACTTAAAAAGTAGATTTAAACATAAAATAAAAACTGTGGAATATCTTAAAAAGTCATTTTTAGGAGAAGGAAGATAGATACAATAGTTTATGTCATTCGTTTATTTTCGCCTCGGGCGTCCTTTAAAGCAAACCTTAAGCGAAAAAAAAAGTATGATATAATGAATTCTATGTGTATTACAGATAATGAATAGAACATTAGTAGCAAAGAAAAGAGTCTCGTATTTTTTATTTTCAGTTATAAAGCTTTTTTTTTTTTTTTTTAATAACATTGCATCATTCTGTCACAGTTGCAGTTTAGAAACCACACTCTGGGCCGGATCCAATTCACATCTTCTCCTAAGTTTTCTCCTAGGTGATATGTCACATCTCATCAATAAAATGACTATTAAGCCACCAGCAAGTATGAGGCCGGGTACACACATAACATAATGTGAAAGGTCGCGCTTTATGTCATGTGCGGGGGATTTTTGTGTGTGCGTATTTGCTGCGTTTTTGGTGCATTAGCGTTTTTTTTAACCGGAGACGCGTTTTTCAAGCGCTTTGTGGGCGGTTTAATGCATTTGCGTTTCGCCTATTACGCACATGCGTTTTGTATGCCTTTTTCATGTGTTTTTCAATTGCGTTTTATGCAAATCACTAGGAAGACAACAAGAAGCAGAAATACACCACAAAACTATTTTTTTTTTAAAAGCGCATATAAAAACGCATGAAAAATGCATACCATTGCGTTCCCATTGACTTTCATTACGTGCATTTTTGATGCATTTTTGAATATTGTGCAACTAAACCTGCGTTTTTAACCACTTTACCACCAGCGGTGCATATATCTACGCTCCTTTTTACACCCTTTCTCCACCAGGAGCGTAGATATATGCACCTCCCACTGCTGTCCGTGCTCCCAAGCTCGTGCACGCCGCCTGCCGCTCGCCCGGAGATCAATGAGCGGGAAAAAACGTTCCCGTTCGTTGATCTCAGCCCCCCAGCAATGATCGGCTGCTTCTATGAGAAGCAGCGCGATCATTGTGAAAAAAAAAAAGTTTCCCAGCCTCATTGAACGTCCTGTAAGCGTACTTCCTACGCTTACAGGTTGCATGAACAAAAAATTACTGTGGCCATCTTGTGGCCAAATAGTAAAACTACATTCAAAACATTTTTCATATAAAAAATACATACTTTTACACTATAAATTAACTCATTACCTCCCACACTCCCCAATTTATTTATTTTTTGTAATAAAAAGAAAAAAAAATTACAATAAAAAAAAATAACATAAATAGTTACCTTAGGGACTGAACTCTTTAAATATTTATGTCAAGAGGGTACAACACAGTTACTTTATAAACTTATAAACTATGGGCTTGTAATTAGGGATGGACGCAAAACTGAAAAAATTCACCTTTATTTCCAAATAAAATATTGGCGTCAAACATTGTGATAGGGACATAATTTAAACTGTGTAATAACTGGGACATTTAAAAACACACGATTGGTTCACATGATGGCCAGGGGCCCCGGGCCCCTCTCACTGGCCGGGGCCCCAAGGCCAACACGCGATACCTGGAGGGGAGTGCAGGTGGGCCTGGACCTCTCACACCCAGGCTCTGGACCTCTCACATCCAGAAAACCCACCAACACTGCCTCCATACTGAATGCTAAATCCAACACACACAAGCAATAGAACACAGCAGTACATGCATCCAGCTACATTTGAAATTGGTCAGCAGGTGCTCGTCAGCCAATCAGGATGCACTGTCATACACCCTTTACCTGCCATACCACATCTAGCAGCCATTAGCATTCAGGTGGGAGGCTTCAGTTGGACGCCATCGCAAGATTGCGTCGCTAGCAGGACCGCCCCGTGCAGGCATTCCTCCCACAGGGGTCCCTCCCTAACCGCTCACCTGTCCGCCATGTCCTAGAGCTGAAAGAAAACGTTTAAAAACACACGATTGGTTCACATGATGGCCAGGGGCCCCGGGCCCCTCTCACTGGCCGGGGCCCCAAGGCCAACACGCGATACCTGGAGGGGAGTGCAGGTGGGCCTGGACCTCTCACACCCAGGCTCTGGACCTCTCACATCCAGAAAACCCACCAACACTGCCTCCATACTGAATGCTAAATCCAACACACACAAGCAATAGAACACAGCAGTACATGCATCCAGCTACATTTGAAATTGGTCAGCAGGTGCTCGTCAGCCAATCAGGATGCACTGTCATACACCCTTTACCTGCCATACCACATCTAGCAGCCATTAGCATTCAGGTGGGAGGCTTCAGTTGGACGCCATCGCAAGATTGCGTCGCTAGCAGGACCGCCCCGTGCAGGCATTCCTCCCACAGGGGTCCCTCCCTAACCGCTCACCTGTCCGCCATGTCCTAGAGCTGAAAGAAAACGTTTAAAAACACACGATTGGTTCACATGATGGCCAGGGGCGGACAGGTGAGCGGTTAGGAAGGGACCCCTGTGGGAGGAATGCCTGCACGGGGCGGTCCTGCTAGCGACGCAATCTTGCGATGGCGTCCAACTGAAGCCTCCCACCTGAATGCTAATGGCTGCTAGATGTGGTATGGCAGGTAAAGGGTGTATGACAGTGCATCCTGATTGGCTGACGAGCACCTGCTGACCAATTTCAAATGTAGCTGGATGCATGTACTGCTGTGTTCTATTGCTTGTGTGTGTTGGATTTAGCATTCAGTATGGAGGCAGTGTTGGTGGGTTTTCTGGATGTGAGAGGTCCAGAGCCTGGGTGTGAGAGGTCCAGGCCCACCTGCACTCCCCTCCAGGTATCGCGTGTTGGCCTTGGGGCCCCGGCCAGTGAGAGGGGCCCGGGGCCCCTGGCCATCATGTGAACCAATCGTGTGTTTTTAAACGTTTTCTTTCAGCTCTAGGACATGGCGGACAGGTGAGCGGTTAGGGAGGGACCCCTGTGGGAGGAATGCCTGCAGGGGGCGGTCCTGCTAGCGACGCAATCTTGCGATGGCGTCCAACTGAAGCCTCCCACCTGAATGCTAATGGCTGCTAGATGTGGTATGGCAGGTAAAGGGTGTATGACAGTGCATCCTGATTGGCTGACGAGCACCTGCTGACCAATTTCAAATGTAGCTGGATGCATGTACTGCTGTGTTCTATTGCTTGTGTGTGTTGGATTTAGCATTCAGTATGGAGGCAGTGTTGGTGGGTTTTCTGGATGTGAGAGGTCCAGAGCCTGGGTGTGAGAGGTCCAGGCCCACCTGCACTCCCCTCCAGGTATCGCGTGTTGGCCTTGGGGCCCCGGCCAGTGAGAGGGGCCCGGGGCCCCTGGCCATCATGTGAACCAATCGTGTGTTTTTAAACGTTTTCTTTCAGCTCTAGGACATGGCGGACAGGTGAGCGGTTAGGGAGGGACCCCTGTGGGAGGAATGCCTGCACGGGGCGGTCCTGCTAGCGACACAATCTTGCGATGGCGTCCAACTGAAGCCTCCCACCTGAATGCTAATGGCTGCTAGATGTGGTATGGCAGGTAAAGGGTGTATGACAGTGCATCCTGATTGGCTGACGAGCACCTGCTGACCAATTTCAAATGTAGCTGGATGCATGTACTGCTGTGTTCTATTGCTTGTGTGTGTTGGTAATAACTGGGACAAATGGGCAAATAACTTACATGGATTTTAATTACAGTAGCATGCATTATTTAAAAACTATAATGGCCGAAAACTGAAAAATAATGATTTTTTTCCCAAATGTTTTCCAATTTTCCCATTAAAACATATTTAGAATAAAACAATTCTTTGCATAATGTCCTACCTAAAGAAAGCCTAATTGGTGGCGAAAAGAACAAGATATAGTTCCATTCATTGTGATAAGTAATGATAAAGTTATAGACGAATGAATGGAAGGAGCGCTGAAAGGTGAAAATTGCTCTGGTGCTCCAGGGGTAAAACCCCTCAGTGGTGAAGTGGTTAAAAACGCCTATGCGTTTTTTATATATGTTTTTTTTTTCCTACGGCCCACAGACTTTAATTAGCGGCAAAAATGCAGCGTTTTCCGCAACGCTAGCGTTTCTGCTATGTGTGCACCTAGCCTGAAAATACTCTAAATAATTTTGTCAGTACTTTTTTCACCTGATTTTTGGTACTTTTTCAGTTGCGGAGTGCTGAAAAGTTATTTTAAACGGAAGATGAAAATTATCTCCTAGGAGAAAACTTATGAGGAAAAGTGAATTGGATCAGACCCTCTGTCTTTTAGCCACCCTGGCGTTCTATTAAGATCGCCAGGGCGGCTGCGGGAGGGTTTTTTTTAAATAAAAAAAAAACTATTTCATGCAGCCAACTGGAAGTTGGCTGCATGAAAGCCCACTAGATGGCGCTCCGGAGGCGTTCTTCCGATCGCCTCCGGCAGCCAGAAGTAACACGGAAGGCCGCAATGAGCAGCCTTCCGTGTTTGGCTTCTCCTGTCGCCATGGCGACGAGCGGAGTGACGTCATGGACGTCAGCCGACGTCCTGACGTCAGACGCCTCCGATCCAGCCCTTAGCGCTGGCCGGAACTATTTGTTCCGGCTGCGCAGGGCTCAGGCGGCTGGGGGGACCCTCTTTCGCCGCTGCTCGCGGCGGATCGCCGCAGAGCGGCGGCGATCGGGCAGCACACGCGGCTGGCAAAGTGCCGGCTGCGTGTGCTGCTCTTTATTTCAGCAAAATCGGCCCAGCAGGGCCTGAGCGGCAGCCATCGGCGGTGATGGACGAGCTGAGCTCGTCCATACCGCTAAGATGGTTAAGCTATAAAACAAAGCAGAAATAATGACCCTTTGAACCTTCCTGCAGTAAAACCTTTTTACTATACAAATCCCTAACAGCGTACTATGGGTTAGCCCCACCCCCCTAACCCCCTCAGGACATGTAGCTATAAATTTAAGCTGGCTGACCCGTTCCGTGCTTTTTTTCACCTGTCCGGATTCCCTCAGGACAAATCCATAGAGAAACTCCAGCTATATTGTTTTTTCTTTTACTCTTACCTGGCTGTGTTCCTGCAGCCCCCACTCAGGTTCTACCGCTCTCTGCCACTGCCAGGCCCAGCACATTCATTGACTACCTGTGTGTGTGTGACAGGCAGCTGCAGATTTGTAATCCCAATCACTGCACCTGTTCAGTGTTCAGTGCACCTACCTACCTATACCTACATGAGCGCACGCATTGTTAATACCACCAGTCATTGCACCTGTTCAGATTACCTGTGTGTGTGTGTGTGTGACAGGCAGCTGCAGATTTGTAATACCAGTCACTGCAACCTGTTCATTGCACCTGTGTAACCGCACATTGTTGTACCAGCAGTCACTGCATACCTGTTCACTGCACCTGTGTGACTGCACATTGTATTAGTCAAGTCAGTGCATGCCTTTCACTTCATCCCCCCCAATATGGACAAAACAAAAGGCAGAGCCAGAGGCAGGGCACCTGGCAGGTCTGTTTGAGGTCGCGCTGTCGTGTTTTCGTGCGACCCTCAACCAAAGTACAGCGTTCAAAAGAAGGCACGTGCCATCAACCCCCAATATTGTCAGGACGTAGTTGACTATTTAACACAGAACACCTCATCTTTCTCAGCTTCCGCACGGAAGCGTGACATATCTTCCTCCTCCTGCTCTGATTCTGGCACCCCACTTCACACTCAGTCGGCCGCCATCACTCCAGGGCTCAGCGGTGTGGAAATTTTTTGTATGTCTGCCTCAGATGAGAGCAATGCCATCTGTACTCTCTGCCCCCGAAAATTGAACCGTGGAAAGCCCAAGACCCGCGTAGGGACAACTACCTTACGAAGGCACATGATTACAAAGCACAAACTGCAATGGGATGACCACCTGAGGAAAAGCAGCACACAAAAGCAAAGCCACACACCGCAGTGGAAGATACCAGGCCGCAATTATTTCTCAAAAAAGGTGATACCTAAACTGTACCGTGATGTTGAAAGGCAAGTGGTGACATCTCTGGCACACAGCATTGGGTCAAGGGTCCATCTGACCACGGATGCCTTGTCTGCAAAGCACGCTCAGGCCTGCCCGAAGACTAAGTCAGTCCCCACACACAGCATCTCTGCCTGCACGCCGTGTGACTGCCTTCTCCGCCACCACCAACAGGGTCCACCAGGACTCCAGGCGGATTCCTGAATTTGGCCGCTATAAAAATTTTGTGCGTGTACATGCCTGCCTAATTTTTCTGGCTGCACTGCGGCTGCAACAACAAAACAAAAGACATGTACATATGCCCATTCCCCTTCGGAATCGTTACCTTGCCGCGGTGAAGGGGCTTTCGTATCACAATGAAGCAATGACCGCCGGCTATTTGAGTGTCTCGGGGGGTTGCACACCAAAGATAATAAGGTCGTTGCTTCTTTGTGGACAGACCAAATTCGATCAGCAGGACAATCACTGTTGTTCTGTCATTGAGCTACCTCAGCCTGGCGACCACATGGGCTTTAAAACCGCTATCGCCTGCACTCTGGCCATGGTGCGCACCAGTCCAGCATGGCCGTCACAACACAAACAGCTGTTTGCGGTGCGTTACACAGTGAGTTTGGTGTGTCAGTGTGAAGCAGTACTCTAATTACACTCCCTGATTGATGTATACACATGCAAGATGTTTTAAAGCACTTTAAGCCTCCAATTTAGCATGCAATGTGTAATGCAATGTCTTTTCCATCACTTTTGTGGCCAGCATAAGTGTTTCTAGGTTTCAAAGTTCACCTCCCCATTGAAGTCTATTGCGGTTCGCAAAAGTTTGCAAGTTCGCGAATGTTTGTGGAGGTTTGCCAACCCGGTTCACGGACCTAAAATCGGAGGTTCGGGCCATCTCTTTGTATATTCCCATGGAGAAATAAAAAAATCTGATTTGCTCCACCCACTTTCTGAATTGGAACCCTAATCACCCAGTGACCAACTGTACCAGGTTTGAGGCATCTGCTATTAACAGTATAAGAATGGTAGCAGTTTAAATATTCCCTTTGAAAATCAAAAGGTGAATTTTTATTGGCTGTTGTAGGCTCCACCTACTTTCCAAAATCTCATTCACCCAGTGACCAACTGCAAAGTTTGAGAACCCTGCCATTAACGGTGTAAGGATGGCTGCAGTTTACATTTTCCCAGAAAAATGTGTTTTTGGCTCCGCCCACTTTTTGTAACCTTGACACACAGTCACTCAATGACCAAGTTTGTGAGCTTTCTGGTTCCTGGCATCAAAAATGTGTGAATGGAAGCAGTTCATCCACCAAGGAAATCTGATTGGCTGTTTGTGGCCCTGCCCCTTTAGTGAATTTGGACCCCAGTCACCCAATGACCGACTGTAGCAAGTTTGAAGCCTCTGCCATTAACAGTGATAGAATGCCAGCAATTTAAATATTCCCCTTGAAAATCAATAGGTGAATTTCGATTGGCTGTTGTAGGCTCCACCCACTTTCCTGAATCTTAATCTCATTCACCCAGTGGCCAAGTGGGGCAAGTTTTAAAACCCAAAAACAGAAGACGAGTCTTCAACAAAGAATAAGAGCTGGCAAATTTCCACCACAATAAATATTGGGGTCACGGCACAACTCTGCAATCATGGATACCCAGAAAAAGGAAAGAGGCTTACCAGCTGGTGACAACCCACATTATAAGGTTGTATCAACAGTTTGGTAGGAAATCGAGAAGCAACAGTCCATCCAGGATCCACCAATTCAGCAATGATTCATTTCACGAATGGATATCAGTAAACATCATAAAAAACAAGCAAACAGCAACTCTAAGTGTAAACTGTTTAATATAGAGTTAGTAAAATAGTAAAAACAACATAAAAAAATAGCATAAAAGCAAAAACTTACATACGGGGCCCATGCAATGGAAACCCCGAGAAAGTTGCATGCGTGTATGGGTCAGCAGTATAGGACAGTATAAAGGTGCCGCCTGTCTCCTTCCCCTATCTGAGAAAGCTGTTTTTAGAGATTTCAGCTGTCTGTTTCCACAGTTAGGAACATATTGAGGAAATGGAAGACCACAGGCTCAGTTCAAGTTAAGGGTTGAAGTGGCAGACCAAGAAAAATCTCAGATAGACAGAAGCGACGAATGGTGAGAACATTCAGAAGCAACCCACAGACCAGCACCAAAGACCTACAACATCATCTTGCTGCAGATGGAGTCACTGTGCATCGCTCAACCATTCGGCGCACTTTACACAAGGAGATGCTGTATGTGAGAATGATGCAGAGGAAGCCTTGTCTCCGCCCACAGCACAAATAGAGCCGATTGAGGTATGCTAAAGCTCATTTGGACAAGCCAGCTTTATTTTGGAATAATGTGCTGTGGACTGATGAAACTAAAATTGAGTTATTTGGGCATAACAAGGGGCGTTAAGCATGGAGGAAAAAGAACACAGCATTCCAAAAAAAAAAAAAAAAAAAAAACACCTGCTGCCTACAGTAAAACATAGTGGTGGTTCCATCATGCTGTGGGGCTGTGTGGCCAGTGCAGGGACTGGGGATCTTGTCAAAGTTGACGGACACATGTATTCCACTCAGTATCAGCAGATTCTGGAGACCAATGTCCAGGAATCAATGACAAAGCTGAAGCTATGGCGGATCTTTCAACAAGACAACAACCCTAAACACTGCTCAAAATCCACTAAGGCATTCATGCAGAGGAACAAGTACAACGTTCTGGAATGGCCATCTCAGTCCCCAAACCTGAATATAATTGAAAAACTGTGGTGTGAGTTAAAGAGAGCTGTCCATGTTCGGAAGCCAGCAAACCTGAATGAACTAGAACAGTGGTTCTCAAACTTTTTTGGTTGAGGGCACCCTTGATGGCTCTGAAATTTTTGTCAAGACACCCCTCGGCAAAAATAACTACTGAAATGCTGTTACGACCCTTATTCAGCAGCACCGCCCAAAGGATGGGGATGAACGCCGAGGCACCCCTGGCAGGTGCTCAAGGCGCCCCAGGGTGCCGCGGCACCCAGTTTGAGAACCCCTGAACTAGAGATGTTTTGTAAGGAGGAATGGAGCAATTCACCTTCAACCAGAATCCAGACTTTCATTGGAACCTACAGGAAGCGTTTAGAGGCTGTAATTTCTGCAAAAAGAGGATCTACTAAATATTGATTTCATTTCTTTTTTGTGGTGCCCAAATTTATGCACCTGATCTGACAATCATCTGCAGATCCATTCTGGTGGATCTGATCTGCAGATGAATGTCAGTTAAACAAGGTGTGTATGAGATCTGCAGATGATATAGACCATGAATGCATTTTGCAGGAACGGATCTTTGGCAGGAACTGATCTTTTGCAGATACTGATCTTTTGTGTCTGTACAGCATCTGTGTGTGCAGCATCTTGCAAAGATTTCTGTCTGATGGGGAGTTCAGCTCCATAGAATAGACAGTGTAGAGTATGGCTCTCATACTACATGGAGGGGGGTAAGATTTCTGTCTGATGGGGAGTGCAGCTCCATAGAATAGACTGTGTAGGTATGGCTCTCATACTACATGAAAGGGGGTAAGATCTCTGTCTGATGGGGAGTGCAGCTCCATAGAATAGACTGTGTAGGTGTGGCTCTCATACTGCATGGAAGGGGGTAAGATTTCTGTCTGATGGGGAGTGCAGCTCCATAGAATAGACTGTGTAGGTGTGGCTCTCATACTACATGGAAGGGGGTAAGATTTCTGTCTGATGTGGAGTGCAGCTCCATAGAATAGACTGTGTAGGTGTGGCTCTCATACTACATGGAAGGGGGTAAGATTTCTGTCTGATGTGGAGTGCAGCTCCATAGAATAGACTGTGTAGGTGTGGCTCTCATACTACATGGAAGGGGGTAAGATTTCTGTCTGATGTGGAGTGCAGCTCCATAGAATAGACTGTGTAGGTCTGGCTCTCATACTACATGGAAGGGGGTAAGATCTCTGTCTGATGGGGAGTGCAGCTCCATAGAATAGACTGTGTAGGTGTGGCTCTCATACTACATGGAAGGGGGTAAGATTTCTGTCTGATGGGGAGTGCAGCTCCATAGAATAGACTGTGTAGGTGTGGCTCTCATACTACATGAAGGGTGGTAAGATTTCTGTCTGATGGGGAGTGCAGCTCCATAGAATAGACTGTGTAGGTGTGGCTCTCATACTACATGGAAGGGGGTAAGATTTCTGTCTGATGGGGAGTGCAGCTCCATAGAATAGACTGTGTAGGTGTGGCTCTCATACTACATGAAGGGTGGTAAGATTTCTGTCTGATGGGGAGTGCAGCTCCATAGAATAGACTGTGTAGGTGTGGCTCTCATACTACATGGAAGGGGGTAAGATTTCTGTCTGATGGGGAGTGCAGCTCCATAGAATAGACTGTGTAGGTGTGGCTCTCATACTACATGGAAGGGGGTAAGATTTCTATCTGATGGGGAGTGCAGCTCCATAGAATAGACTGTGTAGGTGTGGCTCTCATACTACATGGAAGGGGGTAAGATTTCTGTGTGATGGGGAGTGCAGCTCCATAGAATAGACTGTGTAGGTGTGGCTCTCATACTACATGGAAGGGGGTAAGATTTCTGTCTGATGGGGAGTTCAGCTCCATAGAATAGACTGTGTAGAGCAGCCTTCCTCAACCAGGGTTCCTTGAGGACTCTGCAGGGGTTCCTTGGCGTTTTCCCCCATCGTGGTGAAAGTATATAGAGCACACTATAATAGGTGGTACTGTAACAAGAAGCACTAAATTGGGGGGTCAGGAGACAGTATAATGAGTGGCAGTGTAATTGGGGGTAGTGAAATAAACAGCCACACATACTTTTAAAGACCATGCCTCCTGCAAAATAAACAAAAAATTGTTTGCAGGGGTTCCTTGAGATCCAAAAGTTATTTGCAGGGTTCCTCCAGGGTAGAAAGGTTGAGAAAGGCTGGTGTAGAGTGTGCTCTCATACTTCATGGAAGGGGGCAGTGGCGTAGCAATAGGGGTTGCAGAGGTGGCGACCGCATCGTGGCCCCATGGGGCCCTTCCTCAACCAAAGTATTACCTGGTAATAATAACTCTTATACGGTAGATGCTTTGAATAGTAACAAACATTAACAAACTGTTCCCCATCTCCTTCCTCCTTGCACCTCTAATACTGTGAATGACCTTGGCAGGTTTTGTTGGACCGTATCAAGTGTTACGTATAGAGTTCTGGGGGGTAAAACTGGCACCGGAGCCTATAGCTGCATAGCTACGCCGCTGGAAGGAGGTAAAATTGGTCTGTGATCTTTCATTAATCTTTCACAGCTTTATGGTTTTCCTACACAATCTGCTCATAATATTCAATATCTGTTGAATCTTATACTATATGGAAGAGGTAAGATTGGTCAGTGATTGGCCAATCACAGTTGAAGGTATGTACCAGGTTTAAAGGTAGTGATTTGCTACTGCGGACAAAAATGAACGACACAGCATACTGTCATTTTGACCAAAACAGAGTTCAATGATCAAAGAGCTGACCATCACCCTACAAAATCCGATAGCTAAAAATGGAACAAGCGATAATCAGATTTTCAGAAGTAAAGAACATCACAGAGGCAATCTGTGCTCAGATTCGTACATTCTAAAAGGTGGGTGTGTAATTCAGGCCATTGCCGGCCATAAGTTCTGGATGGATGTTTCTACAGCTACTTTTTTATCTTTCGAAGATGTTTGGAGCCAGAATGTCATAAAAAGCCAACGAAAGTCTAAAGGTGGGTACACACATCAGATAAATGTCTTTGGAAAAGGCAAGATCACAGACCAATTTTACCCCATTCCATGTAGTATGAGAGCCACACCTACACAGTCTATTCTATGGAGCTGCACTCCCCATCAGACAGAAATCTTACCCCCTTCCATGTAGTATGAGAGCCATACCTACACAGTCTATTCTATGGAGCTGCGCTCCCCATCAGACAGAGATCTTACCCCCTTCCATGTAGTATGAGAGCCACACCTACACAGTCTATTCTATGGAGCTGCACTCCCCATCAGACAGAAATCTTACCCCCTTCCATGTAGTATGAGAGCCACGCCTACACAGTCTATTCTATGGAGCTGCACTCCCCATCAGACAGAAATCTTACCCCCTTCATGTAGTATGAGAGCCACACCTACACAGTCTATTCTATGGAGCTGCACTCCCCATCAGACAGAAATCTTACCCCCTTCCATGTAGTATGAGAGCCACACCTACACAGTCTATTCTATGGAGCTGCACTCTCCATCAGACAGAGATCTTACCCCCTTCCATGTAGTATGAGAGCCACACCTACACAGTCTATTCTATGGAGCTGAACTCCCCATCAGACAGAAATCTTTGCAAGATGCTGCACACAAAGATGCTGTACACATGCAACAGGCCAGTATCTGCAAAAGATCCGTTCCTGCAAAATGCATTCATAGTCTATGATATCTGCAGATCCTCATACACACCTTGTTTAACCCTCCTGGCGGTCTATGAAAAACCGCCAGGGGGCAGCAGAGCAGTTTAAATTTTTTTTTTAAAATCATGTTTAACATGATAGCCGCTGTGCAGCCGTCCGCGCCCTCCGTGCCATTACGCTGCTCAATAGCCACCCGAACGGCTCCCGAACGCACGGGCCGGGTCGGGCTCTCCTGCCTATACAAATATGGCCGCCGGAGCTAGCCGCAGCTGCGCAGTCCGCATTGCCGCGAGTGCAACTGCGCAGCTCTAGGGCCAACGTGGATCGGGGGGTTGGCCCTAGAGCTGCGCAGTCGCACTCGCGGCTATGCGGATTGCGCAGCCGCGGCCAGCTCTGACAGCCATCTTTATGCAGGCAGGAGAACCCGACCCGGACCGTGCTTTCGGGAGCCGTTCGGGGGGCTATTGAGCGGGCGAGACCCGGCGGAACGGCACGGAGGGCGCGGACGGCGTCCTGCGTGCCTTCCAAACTGATGCAGGTATCTAACTTTTTTCATTTTTTTTTCCAAATTTGGCCTCGGAAGTCCTTTAACCACTTGAGGACCACAGTCTTTTCGCCCCTTAAGGACCAGAGCCTTTTTTTCCATTCAGACCACTGCAGCTTTCACGGTTTATTGCTCGGTCATACAACCTACCACCTAAATTAATTTTACCTCCTTTTCTTGTCACTAATACAGCTTTATTTGGGTGCTATTTGATTGCTGCTGCGAGTTTTAGTTTTTATTATATTCATCAAAAAAGACATGAATTTTGTCAAAAAAATGATTTTTTTTACTTTCTGTGCTGACATTTTTCAAATAAAGTAAAATTTCTGTATACATGCAGCACGAAAAATGTGGACAAACATGTTTTTGATAAAAAAAAACCCCATTCAGCCTATATTTATTGGTTTGGGTAAAAGTTATAGCATTTACAAACTATGGTGCAAAAAGTGAATTTTCCCATTTTGAAGCATCTCTGACTTTTCTGACCACCTGTCATGTTTCATTAGGGGCTAGAATTCCAGTATAGTATAAATACTCCCCAAATGACCCCATTTTGGAAAGAAGACATCCCAAAGTATTCACTGAGAGGCATGGTGAGTTCATAGAAGATTTTATTTTTTGTCACAAGTTAGCGGAAAATGACACTTTGTGACAAAAAAAAAAAAAGTTACCATTTCTTCTAACTTGCGACAAAAAAAAAATGAAATCTGCCACGGACTCACCATGCCCCTCTCTGAATACCTTGAAGTGTCTACTTTCCAAAATGCGGTCATTTTTGGGGTGTGTTTACTGTCCTGGCATTTTGGGGGGTGCCTAATTTGTAAGCACCCCTGTAAAGCTTAAACGTGCTCATTGGACTTTGGGCCCCTTAGCGCAGTTAGGCTGCAAAAAAGTGCCACACATGTGGTATTGCCCTACTCAGGACAAGTAGTATAATGTGTTTTGGGTTGTGTATTTTTACACATACCGATGCTGGGTGGGAGAAATATCTCTGTAAATGACAATTTTTTGATTTTTTTTTACACACAATTGTCCATTTACAGAGATCTTTCTCCCACTCAGCATGGGTATGTGTAAAAATACACCCCAAAACACATTATACTACTTCTCCTGAGTACGGCGATACCACATGTGTGGCACTTTTTTGCACCCTAACTGCGCTAAGGGGCCCAAAGTCCAATGAGTACCTTTAGGATTTCACAGGTCATTTTGCGACATTTGGTTTCAAGACTACTCCTCGCGGTTTAGGGCCCCTAAAATGCCAGGGCAGTATAGGAACCCCACAAATGACCCCATTTTAGAAAGAAGACACCCCAAGGTATTCCATTAGAAGTATGGTGAGTTCATAGAAGATTTAATTTTTTGTCACAAGTTAGCGGAAAATGGGGTCATTTGTGGGGTTCCTATACTGCCCTGGCATTTTAGGGGCCCTAAACCGTGAGGAGTAGTCTTGAAACCAAATGTCGCAAAATGACCTGTGAAATCCTAAAGGTACTCATTGGACTTTGGGCCCCTTTGCGCACTTAGGGTGCAAAAAAGTGCCACACATGTGGTATCTCTGTACTCAGGAGAAGTAGTATAATGTGTTTTGTGGTGTATTTTTACACATACCCATGCTGGGTGGGAGAAATATCTCTGTAAATGACAATTCTTTTGATTTCTTTTACACACAATTGTCCATTTACAGAGAGATTTCTCCCACCCAGCATGGGTATGTGTAAAAATACACCCCAAAACACATTATACTACTTCTTCTGAGTACGGCGATACAACATGTGTGACACTTTTTTGCAACCTAGGTGCGCTAAGGGGCCTAACGTCCTATTCACGGGTCATTTTGAGGCATTTGGATTCTAGACTACTCCTCACGGTTTAGGGCCCCTAAAATGCCAGGGCAGTTTAGGAACCCCACAAGTGACCCCATTTTAGAAAGAAGACACCACAAGGTATTCTGTTAGGAGTATGGTGAGTTCATAGAAGATTTTTTTTTGTCACAAGTTAGCGGAAATTGACACTTTGTGAACAAAAAAAATTAAAATCAATTTTCACTTACTTGTGACAAAAAAAAAAAATCTTCTTTGAACTCACCATACTCCGAACGGAATACCTTGGGGTATCTTCTTTCTAAAATGGGGTCATTTGTGGGGTTCCTATACTGCCCTGGCATTTTAGCGGCCCTAAACCGTGAGGAGTAGTCTAGAAACCAAATGTCGCAAAAGGACCTGTGAAATCCTAAAGGTACTCATTGGACTTTGGGCCCCTTAGCGCACTTAGGGTGCAAAAAAGTGCCACACATGTGGTATCACTGTACTCAGGAGAAGTAGTATAATGTGTTTTGTGGTGTATTTTTACACATACCCATGCTGGGTGGGAGAAATATCTCTGTAAATGACAATTTTTTTATTTCTTTTACACACAATTGTCCATTTACAGAGAGATTTCTCCCACCCAGCATGGGTATGTGTAAAAATACACCCCAAAACACATTATACTACTTCTTCTGAGTACGGCGATACCACATGTGTGACACTTTTTTGCAACCTAGGTGCGCTAAGGGGCCTAACGTCCTATTCACAGATCATTTTGAGGCATTTGTGTAACGATCGGTGTAACACAGAGAGAATCCGATTCTTGGCGATCTGCAGTATATGCAGTATTCATTTAACAAGCTAAAGTTGCTGGTCTGTGAGGGGTCAGCCACGCCATTTGGTGAGAGGCTTGAGTGCTTAGCTGGTGGAGGCACTGAAGGTGTTGTGTGTATTCAGTGGGAGCACGGGTGATACTTGATAATATAGTTCAAAACGGTATCACACTATTGCTGTATCTCTCTTTTATGGCATATATATACACGTATGGTTATGGAGCCCTGAACCAGTGGAGGACTCTGATCCGGTTGAGGAGCGCTGAAACTGTCTAAAAAACGCGAAAGCTGATCTTTGATGGTTGGCCTACTGTTCTGGTGAGAGCATATCATTTTTAATATGTACTATATATGAAGATCTTATGGGACGGACTACCTGTTGAGAACCTTCTAATTACGCCCATCAAGCTTTGTGGACTATTTGTGTGTGGGGTCCTTGCATTATGTTGGTTGTTGAGCGCTTTTTCTTTATATATTAGATCTGCAGTATCCCCAAGAATACAGATATACCTGATTATTGGGGATCTGCAGTATCGCCAATAATCAAATATGACTAACCTCTGGATACCTGAGTAATATGAGTGTTTGGTGCAACAGTAATACTTTGAGGAGAATACCTGGGGAACAGGTATCAGGGCAGTAGGCAGTACCTTCCAGTAACCTGGGACTCTCCTGAAGGGAGGAGCCAGGCTAGGGGTAGGAAGGACCAGAGCGTGAGTGACACCAAAGACAGAATGTCACTGACTGATCTGTGCACTATCTCTTAACTGAGAAGATAGTTCTCGAGGTCGGACAAGCCAGGTCGGCAACACACGGACAGATAAGTACAAAGACAGGAGGCTGATTCGGTAATTCTAAGGCACGCAGGGTTTGGCAACAGAGTATCAGAAATAGCGAGGTACCGAATCAGCAATCAGAAGAGTGGTCAGGAAAGCAGAAAGTCACAACAGATAATAAACAATGCCTAGTCTTGGGTGTGAGCTCCGTGATCATCAACACCCTGGAACTAGTCTGAAGTATAACAGAATGGTAATACAGATTACTAGACTTGGGTGTGAGGTCCTTGATCATCAACACCCTGGAACTAGTCTGAAGTATAACAGAATGGTAATACAAGTTCCTAGGCTTAGGTGTGAGGTCCGTGATCATCAACACCCTGGAACTAGTCTAAAGTACAACAGAATAACAACACAGATTCTGACAAAAGGTCTGAGTGCTTCCACGTAGTGATCGCAACGGCAGACAACCAGAGAATGACCAGCACCCGGTATATATAGTAAAGCGCTCTCCAGCGCCTCCCCTAAGTGCTGGACCAATGGGAACTGGTTGAATCGGCAGCTGACCGGCTTGGTCAGCTGACTCCCTTCTGGCTGTCATAAAAGTTCTGCCTCTCAGCGCGCGCGCGTCCTTCTGAACCTGTGTGGACTATCAGTCCCAGCCACACCAGACATGTGTTGTAAAGCACCCGCCGCGCTGGACGCGGAACCGGCCGCACCGCTATCAGAGCATGCAGCGGTTTCTCTGCGTTCAGCCATACTAGTGGATGTAGGCCTACGCGTGCAAACCACCGCGTTGGACGCGGAATCAGCCGCCTTGTTCTGAGTGCACGCGGCGGCTTTTCCGCATTTTCTCACAGTACCCCCCTCCCCCGAGGAGTGGACTCTGGACAGCTCCTACCCGGTTTCTCAGGATGTAGGGTGTGGAATTCCTTCTTTAATTCATCCGCATGCATGCGGCAATCAGGTACCCATGTTCTTTCCTCAATGCCATAACCCTTCCAGTGAACCAAATACTGTACTGAGTTCTGTACAATACGTGAGTCTAAAATCTTTTCCACTTCATACTCAGGTTGGTCGTCCACCAATCACAGGGGGAGGAGGAGTGGAATCTACATGCACTGCTGGCTTAAGCAGGGATACATGGAACGATCTCACACCACGCATGCTGGCAGGAAGATCAATGGCATAAGTAACATTATTGATTTTCCTGGTTACTGGGAAAGAACCCACAAATCTGGCTCCTAGCTTGGGTGAAGGCTGTTTTAAAGCCAAATGACGAGTGGACACCCAGAACAAGTCTCCTGGCCGGAACTTCCACTCTATGGAACGTTTCTTGTCAGCTTGTCCTTTCTGACTCTGAAAAGCCTTCTCTAGATTCTTTTTCACAATTCCCCAAATGTTTTTAAATGACTTTTGCCGAGCCTCCAGAGCTGGAAACGGAGTAGAAGCTACTGGCAATCGGGAGAACCTGGGCAACCTTCCTGTTACCACCTGGAATGGAGAGAATCCAGAAGAAGAGCTTTTCAAATTATTGTGTGCAAATTCTGCAAATGGCAAGAACTTGACCCAATCATTCTGTGCATCCGCCACATAACACTTCAGAAACTGTTCCAGAGATTGATTTATTCTCTCGGTCTGACCATTGGTCTGCGGGTGGTAGCCTAAAGAAAATGACAGTTCCATGGCCAACTGATGACAGAATGCCCTTCAAAATTTAGAAACAAATTGGACTCCCCGATCTGACACTATATTTTCCGGAATGCCATGTAGCCGGAAGATATGCAGGATGAAGAGATCGGCCAACTCCTGGGCCGAGGGGAGTCCTTTCAGGGGCACGAAATGGGCCATTTTACTGAATCTGTCGACTACCACCCAAATGACCGACACGCCCTCAGACTTCGGGAGTTCACCCACAAAATCCATGGACAGATGGATCCATGGTTCGCTCGGGGTGGGTAAAGACTGCAATGTTCCCACAGGTTTACTTCTTGCACACACTGCACATTCTCTCACATACTCTTTGCAGTCAGTTGCCAATGAAGGCCACCATGCACACCTAGCAACAAGGTCCTGTGTTCTGGTGGCCGCAGGATGTCCAGCATTTTTGTGGGAATGGAATATCTGCAATATCTGGAGGCGAAATGGCAATGGTACAAACATGACCCCTTCAGGCTTTCCTTCAGGGACATCCTGCTGGAAGGGACTTAAAGTTTCAGTCCAGTTCCTCCATGTCTCTGTGGCTGCCAACACCACTTTCTGTGGGAGAATAGTCTCTGGGGCTGAGGGCTGTGCTGTCTCTGGTTCAAAACATCTGGATAAAGCATCTGCTTTAATGTTTTTACTACTCGGGGTATACGTAATTATAAATCTGAATCTCGAAAAAAACAGTGACCACCGAGCCTGTCGGGGACTCAATCTCTTAGCCCCCTCGATGTATTCCAAATTTTTGTGATCAGTGTAAACTGTAATCGTATGTTCTGCTCCTTCTAGCCAATGACGCCATTCTTCAAAGGCCAATTTAATGGCCAGGAGCTCCCTGTTGCCTATATCGTAGTTTTTCTCTGCGGGTGAAAATCTACGCGAAAAATAGGCGCATGGATGTAACCTTCCCTGCAACCCAGAACGCTGAGACAGCACAGCTCCTACCCCGACTTCTGAGGCATTAACCTCTACTATAAAGGCATAAGAGATGTCGACGTGTCTCAAAATGGGTGCAGTACAAAACAATTCTTTCAGGGTGGAGAAAGCAGTCGGAGCCTCGGAGGACCAGTGGTTAGTATCTGCCCCTTTCTTTGTAAGGCTGGTGAGGGGTGCGATGACTGTGGAGTACCCCTTTATGAACCTTCTATAGTAATTAGCGAACCCTAAGAATCTCTGGAGAGCCTTCAGTCCCACTGGCTGGGGCCACTCCAAAACAGCAGAGACTTTGGCAGGGTCCATAGAAAGGCCCGAGGTAGAAATTATGTACCCCAGAAAGGCGACAGATGTTACCTCAAAAATGCATTTCTCCAACTTGGCATATAACATGTTTTGTCTTAGTTTGTGCGACACAAACCTGACATGATCCCTATGCTCTGAGAGATTAGCTGAGAAGATTAGTATATCATCCAGATATACAAGGACAAATGTGCCCAAAACCTCTCTGAACACCTCATTAATGAGTTCCTGAAAGACAGCCGGGGCGTTACACAACCCGAAGGGCATCACCAGGTACTCGTAATGCCCATCGGGTGTGTTAAAGGCCGTCTTCCACTCATCGCCTTTTCTGATCCGCACCAGGTTGTATGCACCCCGCAAATCCAATTTTGAAAAAATCTTAGCATTGGTGACCTGAGTAAATAAATCGTCTATCAAAGGTACCTAATGGATAGCGATTTTTTACAGTGATTTTATTCAGGCCCCGATAATCAATGCACGGCCGAAGGCCTTCATCTTTTTTCTTTACAAAAAAGAAACCTGCTCCAGCAGGCGACCGGGAAGGGCGAATGAACCCTTTAGCTAAGTTTTCACGGATATATTACTGCATGGCTAATTTTTCAGGCCCAGATAAATTGTAGAGATGACTTCTAGGGGGCATACAACCAGACCGGAGATCGATGGGACAATCGAAAGGGCGGTGTGGAGGAAGTTTATCGGCTGACTTAGGACAAAATACGTCCGCAAATTCAGAATACTGATCTGGCAATCCCTCCACGTGAATCTTGGTCTGACCCAAGGTTACCTTCGCTAAACAATGATGAAAGCAATGGGAAGACCAGCTCGTTAGCTGACCAGTAGCCCAATTAATCTGAGGTGCGTGAAGTTGTAACCATGGCATGCCAAGGATGATCGTGGAGGTTGTCATACGTAACACAAAAAAATGCAAATCTTCTCTATGCAACACCCCAATAGTGACTCCCACCTCTGGAGTCTGCGACAGAGGACTGCTACCCTGCAGAGGAGAATCATCCACTGCAGTAACTTGAATCAGTGGTTTAACCGGGGTGAGCGGAATTCCCAATTTTTTAGCAAATTCGTAATCCATAAAATTAGCCGCTGAGCCCGAGTCAATGAAGGTTTCAGTGACCTCAGACCTATCCTCCCACGAAATAGTACAAGGAAGAAGCAAATGTTTATCCTCTAGGGGTAAAAATTGTATGCCAAGGGTATTACCCCCAACTACACCTAGGCAGTAGCATTTCCCGATTTCTTAGGGCAATTCTGCACTCTATGACCCCCTCTGCACAATACAGACAGAGCTGCTCTGATATTCTGCGTTTCCGCTCCACCTGAGACAATTTAGACCGACCAATCTGCATTGGCTCAGGGGGAGGTGACGCCGGTGGAGGTGGAGTTACTGGAGGCGCAGCATGGGACACCATTCTCACGTGGTTTTTACCCCGGGTCTGCCTCTGATAGCGCAGCCGGCAATCTATCCTGATGGCCGATGAAATGGCCTCATCGATGGATTTGGGTTCAGGCTGACTTAACATAAGATCAGAGACCTCGTCTGACAACCCTGATAAAAAAACAATCTAAAAGGGCAAAAGTATCCCACCTACCGACCATCTCCTAAATTCAGCAGCATAATCTTCAACCGGACCCTTGCCTTGACGCAAAAGTTTGAGCTTCCGCTCAGAAGTCGAGGCAATGTCTGGGTCGTCGTAAATTACAGCCATAGTTTTAAAAAATTCTTCGACAGAGGCCAGGGCCGGGTGATCGATGGGAAGACTGTATGCCCAGGTCTGGGAATCGCCAGATAACAAAGGTTTGATAAATGTAATCCTTTGGGCCATAGTGCCTGAAGACTTAGGTCTTAACTCAAAGTATGATAACGCTCTACTTCTAAAATTTTGGAAGTCAGATCTGTGACCAGAAAATCTTTCGGGTACTGGCATACGTATGTCTGTGCAAGGAGGGGATCGCACTTCATCCACAGCCGTCTGGAGGGTTTGTACAGATCCAGACAGGGCGTCTATTAACATCTGGTGGCTACCCAGCACTTGGTTGATGTTATCCACCGAAGTGGTAAGTGTGCCCAGACGGCTGGTGAGTGCGTCCATTTGTGTTTGGTCTGCCGTTCTGTAACGATCGGTGTAACACAAAGAGAATCCGATTCTTGGCGATCTGCAGTATCCCCAAGAATACAGATATACCTGATTATTGGGGATCTGCAGTATTGCCAATAATCAAATATGACTAACCTCTGGATACCTGAGTAATATGAGTGTTTGGTGCAACAGTAATACTTTGAGGAGAATACCAGGGGAACAGGTATCAGGGCAGTAGGCAATACTGTCCTGGAGAACAAGTACCTTCCAGTAACCTGGGACTCTCCCACAGGGAGGAGCCAGGCTATGGGTAGGAAGGACCAGAGCGTGAGTGACACCAAAGACAGAATGTCACTGACTGATCTGTGAACTATCTCTTAACTGAGAAGATAGTTCTCGAGGTCGGACAAGCCAGGTCGGCAACACACGGACAGACAAAGTACAAAGACAGGAGACTGATTCGGTAATCCTGAGGCACGCAGGGTTTGGCAACAGAGTATCAGAAATAGCGAGTTACCGAATCAGCAATCAGAAGAGTGGTCAGGAAAGCAGAAAGTCATAACAGATAATAAACAATGCCTAGTCTTGGGTGTGAGCTCCGTGATCATCAACACCCTGGAACTAGTCTGAAGTATAACAGAATGGTAATACAGATTCCTAGACTTGGGTGTGAGGTCCTTGATCATCAACACCCTGGAACTAGTCTGAAGTATAACAGAATGGTAATACAGATTCCTAGACTTAGGTGTGAGGTCCTTGATCATCAACACCCTGGAACTAGTCTGAAGTATAACAGAATGATAATACAAGTCCCTAGGCTTAGGTGTGAGGTCCGTGATCATCAACACCCTGGAACTAGTCTAAAGTATAACAGAATAACAACACAGATTCTGACAAAAGGTCTGAGTGCTTCCACGTAGTGATCGCAACGGCAGACAACCAGAGAATGACCAGCACCCGGTATATATAGTAAAGCGCTCTCCAGCGCCTCCCCTATGTGCTGGACCAATGGGAACTGGTTGAATCGTCAGCTGACCGGCTTGGTCAGCTGACTCCCTTCTGGCTGTCATAAAAGTTCTGCCTCTCAGCGCGCGTGCGCGTCCTTCTGAACCTGTGTGGACTATCAGTCCCAGCCACACCAGACATGTGTTGTAAAGCACCCGGCGCGCTGGACGCGGAACCGGCCGCACTGCTATCAGAACATGCGGCGGTTTCTCCGCGTTCAGCCATACTAGTGGATGTAGGCCTACGCGTGCAAACCGCCGCGTTGGACGCGGAATCAGCCTCCTTGTTCTGAGTGCACGCGGCGGCTTTTCCGCGTTTTCTCACAATTTGGATTCTAGACTCCTCCTCACGGTTTAGGGCCCCTAAAATGCCAGGGCAGTTTAGGAACCCCACAAGTGACCCCATTTTAGAAAGAAGACACTCCAAGGTATTCTGTTAGGAGTATGGTGAGTTCATAGGAGATTTTTTTTTTTTCACAAGTTAGCGGAAATTGACAATTTGTGAAAAAAAAACAATTAAAATCAATTTCCGCTTACTTGTGACAAAAAATAAAATCTTCTATGAACTCACCAAACTCCTAACGTAATATGCCAGGGCAGTTTAGGAACCCCACAAGTGACCCCATTTTAGAAAGAAGACACCCCAAGGTATTCTGTTAGGAGTATGGTGAGTTCATAGAAGATTTTTTTTGTCACAAGTTAGCAGAAATTGACACTTTGTGAAAAAAAACAATTAAAATCAATTTCCGCTTACTTGTGACAAAAAATAAAATCTTCTATGAACTCACCATACTCCTAACGTAATACCTTGGGGTGTCTTCTTTCTAAAATGTGGCCATTTGTGGGGTTCCTATACCGACCTGGCATTTTAGGAGCCCTAAACCGTGAGGAGTAGTCTTGAAACCAAATGTCGCAAAATGACCTGTGAAATCCTAAAGGTACTCATTGGACTTTGGGCCCCTTAGCGCAGTTAGGCTGCAAAAAAGTGCCACACATGTGGTACTGCCGTGCTCAGAAGAAGTAGTATAATGTGTTTTGTGGTGTATTTTTACATATACTCATGCCGGGTGGGAGAAATATCTCTGTAAATGACAAATTTTTGATTTTTTTTTACACACAATTGTCCATTTACAGAGAGATTTCTCCCACCCAGCAAAAAATTAAATCTTCTATGAACCCACCATACTCCTAACGGAATACCTTTGGGTATCTTCTTTCTAAAATGGGGTCATTTGTGGGGTTCCTATACTGCCCTGGCATTTTAGGGGCCCTAAACTGTGAGGAGTAGTCTTGAAACCAAATGTTGCAAAATGACCTGTGAAATCCTAAAGGTACTCATTGGACTTTGGGCCCCTTAGCGCACTTAGGGTGCAAAAAAGTGCCACACATGTGGTATCGCTGTACTCAGGAGAAGTAGTATAAGGTGTTTTGTGGTGTATTTTTACACATACCCATGCTGGGTGGGAGAAATATCTCTGTAAATGACAATGTTTTGATTTCTTTTACACAGAATTGTCCATTTACAGAGAGATTTCTCCCACCCAGCATGGGTATGTGTAAAAATACACCCCAAAACACATTATACTACTTCTTCTGAGTACGACGATACCACGTGTGACACTTTTTTGCAACCTAGGTGCGCTAAGGGGCCTAACGTCCTATTCACAGGTCATTTTGAGGCATTTGGATTCTAGACTACTCCTCAAGGTTTAGGGCCCCTAAAATGCCAGGGCAGTTTAGGAACCCCACAAGTGACCCCATTTTAGAAAGAAGACACCCCAAGGTATTCTTTTAGGAGTATGGTGAGTTCATAGAAGATTTTTCTTTTGTCACAAGTTAGCGGAAATTGACACTTTGTGAACAAAAAAAACAATTAAAATCAATTTCCGCTTACTTGTGACAAAAAATAAAATCTTCTATGAACTCACCATGCTCCTAACGGAATACCTTGGGGTGTTTTCTTTCTAAAATGGGGTCATTTGTGGGGTTCCTATACTGCCCTGGCATTTTAGGGGCCCTAAACCGTGAGGAGTAGTCTAGAAACCAAAAGTCGCAAAATGACCTGTGAAATCCTAAAGGTACTCATTGGACTTTGGGCCCCTTAGCGCACTTTGGGTGCAAAAAAGTGCCACACGTGGTATCGCTGTACTCAGGAGAAGTAGTATAATGTGTTTTGTGGTGTATTTTTACACATACCCATGCTGGGTGGGAGAAATATCTCTGTAACGTCCTATTCACAGGTCATTTTGAGGCATTTGTTTTCGTCACGGGTGGGCGGAGCCAAGTGCCGGAGGATGCGCGCGCATTACAGCACGCGATCCCCGGTCAGCAGCCACTTGAGAACTCGCCGCCGATGGGCGTATTGCAGTCGTTAAGGCCCAGCCTTTGCCGCCGCCCACCAGCTGTAGGCGGTCCTCAAGTAGTTAACACTCATTCATCTGCAGATCAGATCTACTAGGATGGATCTTCAGATCTGCAGATAATGTTCAGATCTGCAGATGAGTATCTGTTAAACGAGGAGTGTATGAGATCTGCAGATCTCATAGACTATGAATGCATTTTGCAGGAACGGATCTTTTGCAGATATTGATCTGTTGAATGTGTACAGCATCTGTGTGTGCAGCATCTTGCAAAGATTTCTATCTGATGGGGAGTTCAGCTCCATAGAATAGACTGTGTAGGTATGGCTCTCATACTACATGGAAGGGGGTAAGATTTCTGTCTGATGGGGAGTGCAGCTCCATAGAATAGACTGTGTAGGTATGGCTCTCATACTACATGGAAGGGGGTAAGATTTCTGTCTGATGGGGAGTGCAGCTCCATAGAATAGACTGTGTAGGTGTGGCTCTCATACTACATGGAAGGGGGTAAGATCTCTGTCTGATGGGGAGTGCAGCTCCATAGAATAGACTGTGTAGGTATGGCTCTCATACTACATGGAAGGGGGTAAGATCTCTGTCTGATGGGGAGTGCAGCTCCATAGAATAGACTGTGTAGGTATGGCTCTCATACTACATGGAAAGGGGTAAAATTGGTCTGTGATCTTTCATTTTCCAAAGACTTTTATCTGATGTGTGTATGAGCCTTTACACTTCCCAAATCTATTCAAACAAAACGCGACAATAATTTGGCTGGAGTTCTCCTTTAAGCAGCCAATCAGGCGTGCCCTCTCCTGGCCGTGCGCCGTAGTGTAGTCCGGATCATGAACGATTCGGATCTTTGATCCGAATCTCTTTTGTGAGTCGAATCATCCGAATCATCAAAATGAGTGATTCGGAATGCAAAAGGGGCGGGGCCAGAAGCGACACGCCCCCTCTCAGCGGGCAGCGGGGTCCTGGAAGCAGAGCTGAGATGGATCGCTCTGTTGGATGGGAGGCAGCCTTGCAGGGACAGCAGGTAGATGAGAGAGGGGACATGGGTGCCACTGCCAGATATGTGTAGAGCACACATACTGGCTGCAATGTGCTGCCCATTATAGGCTGGCTGTTCCGTAGTTGTGCACAGTGATCACATTGGAAGCTTTTGGCTCAGCACAGCTCAGTAACTTTGCAGGCACTGTGATTGCTGTGCAATATGATCCTCCTGCACTCGCTCTAAACAGCTGCACTTCACTTCTGGGAATGCTTCGGGGAATGCTTTCTTTCACTGTGAGACGTTTACATTCTGAGTACAGATGAACATGTAGGTGAAATATATGTAAAGCATATAATTGCAGCATGTGGGTATTGTGTGCAAACATTTCTGCTCTCTGCTCGTCCCTCCTCCCATCTCTGTCCACTCCCTGCGGCTCTGTCCATCTTCTCCCCTTCTCTGTGTCCACGCCCCTCCCCTCCTCTGTGTGTCCACCCCCCTCCCCTTCTCCTGTCCTGCTGTTCATTTCACCCCCGAATGCTTCCATTGTAAAATGATCCGAGATTCGGATCAAAGATCCGGATGTTTTCAATGATCCGATTCGAATCATCCGGATCATTGAAAAGATCCGAACTTCCCATCTCTAGTGCGCCGTCCGCTGTTAACTTGCCTGACCCTGACAAGGAGCCGGGGGTGTGTCGGGGGAGGTGGCCGCGGGCGGGGCTACACCAGAGCCAGCGCCAATCCTCTGCTGGGCACGTGAGAGTGCTTGTGCTGCGAGGAGTGCAGGGGAGGGGCTAGAGTGGCAGCGACGGGGTACAGCGAGCATTGCCGGGGGCGTGCCATGGGGCGGGGCTGTGAGAAGAGCTGGAGGAGTCGGAGTGGTAGGCTCGTGATACTGCGCACATTGCCGGGGGCTTACCGGGGGCGGGGCCATGTATATGAAGAAGAGCGGGCAGGCAGCGGCTCAGTACACACAGTGCGTATAGACAGGGGCGTGCCTGGGGCGGAGTTATGTAGAGCAGGGGGAGTTGGCAGGCAGCTGTTCTGGACACAACACGTATTCCTGGGGGCGTGTCGGGGCTATGTAGATCGGGGGAGTTGTCAGACTGCAGATCTGGACACAATACGCATTGTCCGGGGGCGTTCCGGGGCGGAGTTATGGAGATCCTCCTGATCGCCTCCTGCGGTGTCAGGTATGGAGATCAAAGGGCACATTGCCCGGGGGCGTGCCTGGGGGCGGAGCTATGTAGAGCAGGGAGACATTGCAGGACACGCATTGTGTCCAGACAGAGCATTGCCCGGGGGCGGGGCTAGGGAGATAAGGGGGAGTTGTCAGTCCGCAGCTCGGAGACGCAGCGCGCATTGCCAGGGGGCGTGTCGGGGGCGGGGCTAGGGAGATCAGAAGGCGTCGTCAGTCTGCAGCTCGGGTATACAGGGCACATTGCCCGGGGGCGTGCCGGGGGCGGGGCTAGGTAGATCAGGAGGCGTTGTCAGCCCGCAGCTCGGGGAGTCAGCGCACATTTCTCCATTGGGGAAGCTGCGATCCTCCTGCCGCCCCTCCTGCGTGTAGTCTGCCTCCCCCCTGCCTGGGCGGCTGTACAATCCTCAGCAGTGCTCTGAGACTGTATAGCTCGCCCGATCCGGGGCTCACAGATATCAGCGCGATCTCTCCGGGACTTTCTCTGCACTGTTTGGCATTTTTACTTTTTTATTGTTGATTTTACTTTTTTTATTGTTATTATTTTTCTGTTGCTATTTTGTTGCCATTTTTGCTCTTTTTTTTGCATCTGCGCATCCCGCGCCCCCTGATTGTCACTTTGTATCCACCTGCTGCACGCGGGGCACTGTGGCGACGTGACACTAGCCGGCCAGCCAGCAGCATGACAGCAGACAAGGAGAAGAAGAGGTGAGATCGCTTAGCAATCATCCTGCATGTAATGGAAAGGGATGGATGAGTTCAGAAAGTGCTGATCGGTGCAATAAAAGTCTGCAGCTGTATGAGGTGTCCAGGACAGTCTGTGGTTTATATTTATGTAAATAACGAGTTATATTTGGCAGATGTGATTGGCTGAGAATGAAATCTTCACAACTATGCCAGTGATTGTCGCTTAGGTGTGGGTATAAATTGGCCAATTTGTTTTCACTTGTAACGATTAGAATGCAGTTGTTTGGTAGAACATGCGATTTGGTTTCTGCAATGATTGGATATGTGTGGTTTGATAGAGAGGTTAATTTGATCAAATCCAATGCAAGCCTTATCTTAATTTAATCAGAGCAATTTAATATTCGATCTGATAGCTGATTGAGAGGTGAATTTACAGTCTTTCGATGTGCGATTGTTTTTTTTTTTTTTTTTTGTGTGGGTGTGTTTTTTATTTATTGCGTGACCACATAGACAATCGGTCATGGTTGTATTTTGAGTCGTTGAATCGATTAAGAGATTGCATTTTGTGTGGCCATAATGCCATATAACGGTACATTTGCTTTTGATTGATAACCCGATGATTTAATCTGTCTGCAATCTATTTTGCCATGAGAGGGATTGGCAACGCTTGATCAGGGGGAAAATCGATTGGAACAGAGAGTTGGAAGATTTTGGTCTGCTGGTGTGGGCGAGATTGTCGCAATAATGTTTTATTTTTTGATTATTGCAATAAGCGCTGCAGCCCCTGCATAGTGGGGGAATCAACAGATTCCAATCAGAGCTCTGCTAGAAATCTAATTGTTTATCCATACGATTGTGCTTCTCGATATCAGATTACCAATCCTTAAGAGCACAGATTTACTGACTGGACGCTCTTTTCTATACTGGGGTCTGTATGTCTGTAGCAGAGATGATCTGTTAATTGTAATTTGTTTCTGACTTGAGGTATATTTCGCTACCATTTGTGTGCAGATCTTTGACCAATCAAATGTAGATGATTGGCTCGGTTTCAGTCTGCATGTAAATGGCAGCCACATTTGCATTTCATTGATGATCAGCTAATCTTTCTAGTTCTCAGGCTATCCTATCTCTCATCTGAGGAATCTGTCCTCGTGTGCTTCCAGATTGGAATCATCTGCCCAATCAAGGTTTTATTTTAGGTTTATGGCACTGTAGATAAGCATGTAGACAATAGTTACATTATGAACGTAACTGACGGTATCAGCTGCAAGCCAGTGCAAATAGAGGAAGCCTGTCTGATAACCGAAAAGACCACAAATTGTATGGGGATGCAAAAGATCTAAGAAAATTTTTTTAGCACCTTCTATATAGACTACAAGAAATCCACGTCAGTTGCATAGACATGTGACACTCAGACATTTGTGTGGAACTCCCCAACTGCACCATAGACCATTTTCAAGTTATCACTTGGGAACAATTGCCTCCGCCCAATGCATGTAAACTGTTACTTTCCAACTACCGTAGTTTGTTTTTTGAGGCAATTGCAGTAACCAGCAGGGATACTTTATAAAATGAGAATGGTGGTGTTTTTTTTTTCTCTTCTCTTTATACCTGATGTGTCAGAACGTTAAGGGCACAGGAAAAAACCAAAACCGCGTAGAGAAGTATTTTATTGTAAAGGGAATTTTATAAAATAAGCACGATAAAGATAAAAATAAGGTAAACTGCTGGGACTTACCCAGAGATCAGACTTTCCAAGAATCAGTTGTGAAGTCCTGGTGTTGTCCCTCATCAGTGCTTGGCAGCCTGTATTATATGTGTTTGTTTTGTGTTGTTTGTGCGCCTGTTACTTGTTGTTTTTTAGCATTATCTGGTTTTGTGTTGTTTAGCATTATCTGGTTTTGCAATGTATGCCTGTGGACACCCCTCTATCAGGAGTATTCTACCTTGAGAGGTTGTGATCATGATTATTAGGATTATCCTTACACAGGGCTGACGCTGCATCACACAATCGTATAAAGTGATGTTTCTGTTGGACTTGAGGCATGTTTGCTGCGCCTTCAGCCTGGCGAATGTGGCGTTGGGTAATTTGGGTGCGATTGAGTCGTCTTTGCTGTGAAACGACTGTATTTTATGAGTTCATCATGTGACATCTGTATTCCACTCGTTGGCTACACACTCGCTGAGTTGCTAAAATAATCTGGGCTGGCTTACCATGCCTCCCATAAGTTTCATTAACATGTGCATTGTAATATAGGCGGTTTTATGCTGCTCGCATTACACTGTCAGTAAAATGGCGCTGCTGACGCATTCGTTACTTTGTTACGCTGTCTAGGAATACTCAGATTCTGTATTGTGGAATGATCCATAAGTGTGTGTATTTATTGATATTGTTTTGTAATGTTTTATTAGTGTTTTTTGCAGCTTTTAACAGGCCACTTAAAGGGAACTTGAAGTGAGAGGGCTATAGAGGCCTCCATGGTTATCTCCTTTTAAACAATACCAGTTGCCTGGCAGTCCCAGCATCAGTAGTGTCTGAATCGCACACCTGAAACAAGCGTGCAGCTAATACTGACATTTTTTTTGTCAGAAACGTGCTTGTTCTGCATGCTTGTTCAGGGGTTATGGCTAAAGGTATTAGAGACAGAGGATCAACAGGTTAGCCAGGCAACTGGTATTGTTTGAAAGGGAATAAATATGACAGCCTCCATATATATATATCTCACTTCAGGTGTCCTTTCTTTGCTGAATTCTTGTTGAATTACGGTAAAGTATAGATAATTTTTCTACATGCTAGACTGGAGTGTTATGCCCAGTACACACCAAGCAATTTTCTCATCAGATTGACAGGAAGTTTGTTGTCTTTCAATCATTTCCAGCATGTTCCATTTGTTTCCGACCGAGAAAGGGATCGATGTTGAGATCAGTATTGCACAAAATCAATCCTTTTTTTTTCGATTGTAAGCAGATCGGTTATGCTGAAAATGATTGATCGATCTAACAGGAGATTATCGATCTGACAGATCCATTTCATGGTGTATACCAGGCATTAGAAGTTCCTTGTGGTTTTGAATCGATAAATGTACAGTGGTCTTCTACATAGACATTATCTCGTGGCAGTCATAGTTGTATCCTTTCCGCATAGAAAATGATGTAGTAGTGGACCTGAACTCAGAACTTCTTCTCTGCTGTAAGAGATAAGCATCAGCATAATAACATTTAAAGAAAAACAATTTGTCTGTTACAGCTGATACAAATCCTACAATAAATCTGCACTTTCTCTACTTCCTGCTTTCATGGAAGCAGGCATAGGGTTAACATCCTGTGGTTACAAATTAGCTGCTCTGTCCAGACAGCCAGCTGACACAGCTGAGCGATCAAATTACACTTGTGATTAGTCACAGATGAGGGGGAATTAGACAGGCTAAACTCTCTAAGTACACACAGGGTGCATTTCTCTGTTTTCCTTCTGTCCTGTGCAAGAGTTCAGGTCCACTTTCATTTATCTTGCACTTGGTTGGTATTTGTGACTGATAAGCAGCCTCTAACGCTCATTTTGAGAATAGGTAGGGTTAGGGATTTCGAGGTGGAACAGAGGGAACCTCTAAATGTTTAAATGTTGACCGCCTAAAAATTGCCAAGTGACGATTATACCTGTTTGAGCAGTTTTTAGTGGGCGTTTGCCACTGTTGAGCCACCGATTGCAACGTTTTTCTGCCGCTTGGGACACGCAAGACAGAATAAGCGCTGTTACGAACACCCATTCATATTTTTCAAAAATTGTGATTTTTTTTCAGGAAACTTTAAGAGGACCTGCAGTGAACATAACATAAATTCATTAAGCTTTATCGAACGTTTGATAATTTACCTCGTGACTAAAATCTAATTTTGAATTTACTAAGATGTTATAGATTTATCGAATGTTTTATCGATAAAACGTTCAATAAATCTATATCACTTTAGTGAATTCAAAATTAGATTTTACTAATGAGGTAAATTATCAAACGTTCGATAAGGTGTTCGATAAAGCTCTGTGAATTGGAGGCCAATAAATAAAATTGCTTATGTTTTACAATATGAATTTATAGATTATTAATTGTTTGCCCATTGTAAAAATCTTTCCTCTCCCTGATTTTACATTCTGAAATTTATCACTGATTGTGACATCTTTAGTTCTGCCAGGTGATCTGTATGGAATGTTCATTACTAATGCTACGTACACACATGCGACAACGATCGTTCGTTGTCAACGACGAACAATCTTTTAATTGACGAAAGAACGACCGAAGTAAAGTTAGTTGTAAAAAGTGTGCAACGATCACATCGTTAGAACGAACGTTACACCACGTAAAAGCACTTAATGCGCCTGCGCATAAAATTGTAAAGTTCCTTGGAGAAAAAGTGAAATGCGCATGTCCAGCCTGGTACGAACGATCGTTTCCAACGATGTACCACTTTTGCTAACGATCGTCGGTGGTAAAAATCCGCCAAGACAGAACTTTGTTTTGTAGCGATTTGCCTCGTTCGTCGTTTGCCTTAATAGTCGTTGGTTCGTTTTTTGTAACGATCGTCGTTGGTAAAGATCGGGGAACGATCGTTACAAACGACTATAGTCGCATGTGTGTACGCACCTTAAGAGTTCTATGCACAGAGGGAGATACTGCTTGCTTGGCAGTTGGAAAAAAAGTTGTTCCCACAAGGCAATGAGGTTCACAGACAGGAAACTCAGGACCTAGGTCCTGACATCACACTGTGGGAGGGGTCTCACCACAATATCAGCCATACAGACCTTACTGATGATCTATTGAGAAAAGGTAAAGATTTCTCATGGAAAAGGGGGTATCGGCTACTGATTGGGATGAAGTTCAGTCTTTTGTGAAAGTTCCCCTTTTAAATGTCCATGTGGATGAGGCCTGATGGGTAGTACGGGTTACGGAGCCCTTTTGAGAATTTAGCTGTCAGTGTTTTGTCCACGGATGGTTTGTATGTGTCAGAAACGTGACAGTTAGCTCTTTAGACAAGTTGCTTCTTGAAGAGGTCGGATCCATTTGGACAGAGGTTTAGTGTGTAAGAAGGAGGCGGCCTACAGATCTGCCGCAGATAGGCATGCGGGTGAGATGAGTGGCATGCTTGGAAGAGATAATAAGGGTCACTGCTTGGGTACTTGCTGTGCAGGTGCCTCGCAAAATAAATGCCTAAACTAAAAAAATAAAGGCTTCCACCTTCTCAAATTAAAGTCGGCCATATGTGAGACAGTACTGGCCTCACTTACCGTACCTTGTGATCAATACGTCAAAAATCACCATTTTGACTAGGAAATAACTTCCATTAGGCGGTACAAAATGAACGACTTCCAATGACGAATGAGAAATCTCAGAGGCGTGGTGCACACCCAAAACCGCTAGCAGATTTTGAAACGCTTTTTCTTCTTTTTCTGTAGCATTTCACCTAGCATTTTGCGGTTTTGTGAAGTGTTTTTGGTGTAGTAGATTTCATGTATTGTTACAGTAAAGCTGTTACTGAACAGCTACTGTAACAAAAAATGCCTGGCAAACCGCTCTGATCTGCAGTTTTTCAGAGCGGTTTGCGTTTTTCCTATACTTAACATTGAGGCAGAAACGCATCCGCAATCCAAAATCTGCAGCAGCCCGGGAGTATGCGTTTCTGCAAAACGCCTCCCGCTCTGGTGTGCACCAGCCCATTGAGATACATTACCCTAGCGGATCCGCACCCGCAAGCGGATCGCAAACCGCAGCAGAACCGCTCTGGTGTGCACTAGGCCTAAGTTACATTTTTGAAAAATGAGTTAAGCCAGGTCTGCCTGACGGTGAGCCGCTTTGTGTGTAATTTGTAAGAGTCTGGGGTTCTACCACTGAGGGGTATAAAATTGTTCAATGTCTCAGGTAGAGCCCTTTTTCTCAAGGTCCCAGGAGGCCAGGAACCCACTACAAAGCGCTATCGCTTATCGCAATCGCTATCGTTTTTAATGAGTGTTTTGTAAGCGATTTCATGAGCGTTTTCTGGTGATTTTGGTAGCGATTTTAAAAAGTGTAAGCGTTTTGCCAGCGATTGTGTAGCGATTAGCGGTTTGAATTCTGATTGGTCCTTTCAAATTTTTTTTTACAGTGTGCAGTAATTTAAAAACGCTAGCAAAATCGCTCTGTGCAGGTGTTGCCGAGAGATTACGCCAGCATTTATATAGTTTACATTGCAGAAACGCTAACGCTCAAAAATGCTGCATGTCCTGCGTGCGCGATTTTGGCAGTCGCTCCAGTGGAATTTGGTCCTTCCATTAGCTGAGCGTTTAGGGAAATCGATAACAATTTGAATGGCTCCCTAAAAGCTCAAAAAATTGCTCTAGAGGGTTCCAGCCCTTACAAAGGTCCACAGTCTGAATCCTTGCGCATTATATTGTATATCATGGTATTCCATAACGTCAGGGTTTATATACCCAATTTTGCATGCAAGCTGAAATTACGATCATCTCATTGACCATCGCTACTTAATAAGTGTTCGATTTTGAGCCTTTTAACAAATCAGAAGTACAAAAACATCACACCCTTCCCTCAATGTGATATAGATTGAGATTTTCTGTGCTATCAATCGAATCGTTGACTGATCTTGTTCTGAATCGATTCTGGTGGAGTTGCAAAAGATTCCAAGGTACATTTGATGAAAATGACTGAATTGGCTTGAAATCGATTGGAGCATTTGCATTGTGTATGGCAGATGGTTGGGGGAGGGACTTCATGTTAATGTTGCTGGACAATCAGTTACTGGCGTTCCGCAGTCTTGTGACAAGCGTTGCTGCTAGAGAAGAGGTTAACCTGGCAGATGCAAGTTAAATTACACAGAAAGAATACCTAAAGAATAAGGCTAGGTTCACAGTAGGATGTTGCGATGTGACGTAACGTAACATTACAACGCGACTAAAGTATGCTTTCTTGTACCTGGTAATGTGTGTTTAGAGGTAACGCACTTCAGCAGTGCATTACCAAAACGCAACATTTACGAAGCGACGCTAACGTTGCATAGACTTCTTATTGCAGTTCGGTAAGCTGCGTTATAAGACTTTATAAAGGCTTGTACACACGTCGGATTTTCGCAAACGACCCGTCATTTGGATGTCCAAACGACGGGTCGTTTGGACGTCAAATCAGGCATGTGTACAGTCTGTCGTTCAGCTGATAAGACTGGACTTGAGCGATCCGCCAAGCAGATCGCTCAAGTCCAGTCTTATCAGCTGAACGACAGACTGTACACACGTCCGATTTGACGTCCAAACGACGGGTCGTTTGCGAAAATCCGACGTGTGTATGTAGCTTAACGCAGCTCCGCAGCATCCCATTGTGAACCGAGCCTATCAGCAAGCAGCTTTTCTGTACAGCCCTGGCACATTCGCCAGCTATAGATTGCTATGGTTATTCTGTGATCGCTTGGAGTGATATATGTGGAATGATGTAATGTTGTTTTGCGTAGCTATTAAATAAAGAAACACACCGAGTGCTGCCAAGATGGTCAAAGTGCAGAATGCTGGAAATGTTTGTTTACTAGTCAGAGGAGGGTAAATAAACTCCAGTTGGTTTCGGGTTCAGTCCTCACCATTCACATGTACCTGATTTTGGTCTATTGTACAGCCCACCCTAAATGTAGAGAAACCAGCGGCCCATTCAATGTAAAGTGCCTGTTCGCACCATTGTGTTGTATTTGCATTACGGCTAAATGGTTGCAGCTTGCAGCAGGTCACTGTGTTGTGTTGTGTGCTGAGCAGGGATTGTGTTGTGTGCTGAGCAGGGATTGTGTTGTGTGCTGAGCAGGGATTGTGTTGTGTGCTGAGCAGGGATTGTGTTGTGTGCTGAGCAGGGATTGTGTTGTGTGCTGAGCAGGGATTGTGTTGTGTGCTGAGCAGGGATTGTGTTGTGTGCTGAGCAGGGATTGTGTTGTATGCTGAGCAGGGATTGTGTTGTATGCTGAGCAGGGATTGTGTTGTGTGCTGAGCAGGGATTGTGTTGTGTGCTGAGCAGGGATTGTGTTGTGTGCTGAGCAGGGATTGTGTTGTGTGCTGAGCAGGGATTGTGTTGTGTGCTGAGCAGGGATTGTGTTGTGTGCTGAGCAGGGATTGTGTTGTGTGCTGAGCAGGGATTGTGTTGTATGCTGAGCAGGGATTGTGTTGTATGCTGAGCAGGGATTGTGTTGTGTGCTGAGCAGGGATTGTGTTGTGTGCTGAGCAGGGATTGTGTTGTGTGCTGAGCAGGGATTGTGTTGTGTGCTGAGCAGGGATTGTGTTGTGTGCTGAGCAGGGATTGTGTTGTGTGCTGAGCAGGGATTGTGTTGTGTGCTGAGCAGGGATTGTGTTGTGTGCTGAGCAGGGATTGTGTTGTGTGCTGAGCAGGGATTGTGTTGTGTGCTGAGCAGGGATTGTGTTGTGTGCTGAGCAGGGATTGTCAGTGTTGTGAGTTTTGGGTGCAGAGATCAGAGTTGGTGTAACTTTTACAGCGATTTTCTTTTTTGAGCGTTTAGGGAGCGTGAGAAACCGCTAGCGATTTCCCTAAACGCTCTGCCAATGTAAATGGATGGTGCAAATTCCACAGAAGCGATTGTGATTAGCAAAATCGCAAATGCAGGACATGCAGCATTTTGTTAGCATTTGTGCTTCAATGTAAAGTATATAATCGCAGACGTAATCGCTCATCAAAACTTGCACGGAGCGATTTTGCTAGCGTTTTGAAGTTACTGCACACTGTAACAAAAATTTCATAGAAAGGACCAATCAGACTTTAAAATGCTAATCGCTACACAAAAGCGGCAAATTGATACTTTTTAAAATCGCTCCCTAAAACGCTCAAGGAATCGCTTACAAACCACTCATACGAAACGCTAGTGATTGCGTTTTGCAGTGGGTTCCAGCCCTCAGGGCGTGTTCACACTGGAGGCGCTTTTGGAGTTTTTTTAAGCGCTGGCGATTTTTTTCCAAATCGCCCTGAAAGCGCTTGTGCGATGATTCTCTATGAGAAAGTTCACGTCTGAGCGGTTTCGTTTCCGATCCGCTCAGGAAAAGCGCTGCCTGTACCATTTTTGAGGCAATTTAACCTCAATGGAAGGTACAGGAAAAACCCTCACAAAATGGCTTTGTGCGGCGATTGTGTTCGCATTTTTAAGAATAAATTGTATTTACGATTTTCTGGATCAGGAGGTCACTTCCTCACTGACGTCGGGAAGTTAAAAAAAGCCAGAATCGCTCTGCAAAAGCGCCCAACTCACAAAAATCGCCGGGAAGGGGGAAAAAAAATTGTCAAAAAACGCAACCGCGATTGGAACGCAGTGTGACCGAGACCCAAGGCTAAGTGCACACTAAAGTCTATATGCAGTTAATTTTTTCTCCTAGGACATAGTTTTTCAATTTCTTTTTAGATAACTTTTCTGCACTTTGCAATTGAAAAAGTCGGTGAAAAGTACTAACAAAACTATGTTGAGTATTTTCTCACTTGCTGGTGGTTGTAAAGGCATTATAGTGACCAGGTGGGAAATTATCACCTTGGAGAAAACTCAGGAAACAGGCTAATTGCATATGGGCCGTAGTGTGAGCTTGGCGTAAAATGCCTTTTAAACCTCCAGCAAGCCAGTGATTTTGACAGAACTTATTTGCCTACTTTTTAATAATTTTGCAATTGCAAAGTCCTGAGAAGTTATTTTAACCCTCCTGGCGGTCTATTAAAGCGCAGAAGTTTTTTTTTTTTTTTTTAAATCATGTAGCGATCCTAGGGCTTGCTACATGATAGCCGCTGTGCAGCGGCATCCCCCTACCCACTCCGATCGCATCGCCTCCGGCGATAAAGCCCATCTGGAAATCCCGTTCTGAACGGGATTTCCATTAGGGCTTCCCCCGTCGCCATGGCGACAGGCGGGATGACGTCCGTGTTCTCCCCAGGCCCTTTTAGCCAGGTCGTGACGTCAAAGGGAGTCCCGATCCACCCCTCAGCGCTGCCTGGCACTGATTGGGCAGGCAGCACATGGGGTCTTGGGGGGGGGGGGGGGGGGGGAACAGGTAGCGGCGAATCGGCGCAGAGTGGCGGCGATCAGTGTGCACACGCAGCTAGCAAAAAAATTATGCAAATCGGCCCAGCAGGGCCTGAGAAATCCTCCTGCGCGGCTTACCCCAAACTACGTTCGGGGTTACCGCCAGGAAGGTTAAGAGAAGATTAAAAGAAAAAATTATCTCTTAGGAGAAAACTCAATGTATGGCTCCCTGCACACTGCAAATCCGTTTTCTGATTCCGATTTTCAATTCCGATTTTCCCTGAATACATTCAACAGAAAAACGGATCAAAAAACGCAGCCTGCAGTAAAGATTACAAATCTGAATCGGAGGTAAAAAACGATTAAAAAGCAGAATCTGAATCGGAAATGCATGCAGTGTGCAAGAAGCCTGAGTGCATGCTTACATGTGAAAACATTGCTGTGCTATTAAAACGGACCTGAACTCAGAACTTCCTCTCTGCTCTATAAGATAAGCAACTGCATAATATTCTTTACAGAAAAACATTTCCTTGTTACAGCTGATACAAATCCTGCAATACATCTGCAGTGTGTCTACCTCCTGCTTTCATGTAAGCAGACATTAACATCCTGTGTTTACTGATTAGCTTCTCTGCCATGGCAGTCAGCTGACACAGCTGAGGGATCAAATGACAGTTGGGATTAGTCACAGTCGAGGGGGAATTGGGCAGGATAAACTCTCTCTCTACATTTGAGCCCATCCACACTAGAGTGATTAGTGAGTGATTCTCGCTAATCACCAAAGTGCTAGTCTAACGTATGGCGCAGATCGTGGGCGATTAGCGCCAATTGTAAAATGCGTTACATGCAGCACTTTCCCGCGATTCTGGAGCGATTGCGGTACAGTGCTTAATAAAAGCGCTGATTGCAATTGCTCTGAATTGCGGAGGTGTACAGTGATTTCACCGCTCTCATAGTGGTAAAAATCACTCGCGCTAAACGTTTTGCAAGTGCGAATGGGCCCACAGGGTTAATTTCTCTCTGTTTTCCTTCTGTCCTGTGCAAGAGTTCAGGTCCACTTCAAACTGTAAGGCCTATATCACAGTGTGACGTTAAAGTCGCATATTAGAAAATGTTTTAACGTGGACAACTGCACAGCAATACTAAGTCTGTGCGACAGTCACAGTGCACACGGTGCGTTTGTGTGTAACGTGTAGCATTATTAGAAAGTGCTGCATGCTGTGCGTTATACACGGTATTAGCTGCGGTGGACTGTTTGCACATGCTCAGTAATGACCTGGAAACATACTTTTCATTGCCTGTATGCTCTTCTGTATGCGACAATAACGGGGCATTAAGTTGCGTTGTGAGTTTTTTTAGGCCGTTTCTTTATTAGTTTGCGTTGTGACTTAAACATCGCATCAAAACGCAACCTCCTACTGTGAAAGAGGCTTTAAGGTACAGCAAAGATCATGTTAGGTAAAGGTAAGGGTTAAGACTAGAAGGTGGGACAGGGGAATGCCTTGTTCAGAAGCGCATGGCTTATGTATTTGTATGGGCTTGTTCACCCCAGAGTGATGTGATTTCTGCCGAAACGCAAATGCAGGTTCTGCAGCATTTTGGACAGGGCCGGATTTACCATAAGGCACTGTAGGCATGTGCCTACAGGCGCCTGATGATGGAAAGGCGTCTCACTCTCCTCCCCAAGCACCTCCCTCCCGCCTTCCCTATGCAGAGTCCTGAGAGGAGTGTAAGTGAGAGGTTACTCACCCTGCTCTCTGCATTCCACTAACAAGATCTGCCTTCAGTCAGCTAGCTACCTGACTTGGGGGCATCTCTAGCTACTTAATATTGAGGTTTCTCTAGCTACCTAATACTTGGGGGCACCGCTAGCTACTAATTAATACTGGGGGTACCTCTGGCTAGCTACTACTTGGGGGCACCTATGATGGGCAAGGGAAGTAAGGGAGAAGTGACAGCGGGGCCAGCCAGCACATTTGCGGTGCTGTTCGGCGGGGGATTTGTAGGTCATGGAGGGCGGAGTCTGGGGTGCCAGGACATCTGTGCCTATAGGCTCTTGTGAGGTGAATCCAGGCCTGATTTTGGAGGCAATTACGCCTCGATGTTAAAGGGGAACTGAAGTAAGAGGTATACGGAGGCTGCCATATTTATTTCCTTTTAATCAATACCAGTTGCCTGGCAGCTCTGCTGGTCTATTTCTCTGCAGTAGTATCTGAATAACACCAGAAACAAGCATGCAGCTAGTCTTGTCAGATCTGACTTTAAAGTCTGAAACACCTGATCTGCTGCATGCTTGTTCAGGGGCTGTGGATAATAGTATTAGAGGCAGAGGATTTAGCAGGGCTGCCAGGCAAGTGGTATTGCTTAAAAGGAAATAAACATGGCAGCCTCCATATACCTCTCTGTTCAGTTCCCCCTTTAAGTATAGGAAAAGTGGAAATTGCTGTAAAAAGCGCTGAACAGAGTGATTTTCCTAGCGTTTTTTTTTTCAAAAGCTGTTCACCTCCAGACAGGAGAGTACAGAAAAGTATATCAGCTGCAGTTTCAGCCTATTGGCTTGTGGAAGGGCTGCAGTAAAAGTGAATCAGCTTAGTTAAACTATTGAAAACGTTATTTTTGTTGTTGTTTTTTTTTTCTTGTTTTTGAGCTTTTCTGTTACCTGCAGCTCTACTGAAAAGGGGGACGTTTTCATCTCCTTCTCGGCGGTTCTGAAAGAATTCTGTGATAAATATCTGAGAAAACAAGCATGGGGCGCAGCCTCCCTCCTCCCCTGTAGTCATAATAGAGGAAACCGCGGCACTGAGAGCCTTTCCTCTGGGGCAGCTTCTCTCACAGAGACTGCCGTCTGCAGCAGGAAGGCTCCGCTAAATAGTCCAATAGCTTATTTCCTTCTATTGAGACATTCCAGGCCCAGTAAAAGTGGCAGCGCCGCGATCTGGGGCGCGACAATCCGATTACAGGGAAGGCTAATCCAGATTAGCTGGTGCGTTATGTGGCTGCGTCAGGCTGTTACTGGGCTGCACAGGTGCATCATTTCTATTGGAGCAGAACGAGAGCCAATCAGAATGCAAAGGAAAAGCTGCCGTGACTGTTGGCCTGATATGAGGTTTATTCACACGAGCGCATTGATGCCCATTCTACTGAGTGAGAAGCATCGCTTATATTGCTGAGAAAATGACGGAGGCGCCGGTAGCAGTTTTTATTTGTGGATTTGCTAAGGTGAATAAGGTTCACAGACAGGAAACTGTCAGGCCCATGGTCATGACCTCACACTGTGGGAGGGGCTTCACCACAATATCCTCCATACAGAGCCCCCTGGTGAGCGATTTGAGAAAAGGAAAAGCTTTCTCATGGGAAAGGGGGTATCAGCTACGGATTGGGAGGAAGTTCAATCCTTGGTGTGAGTTCACTAAAACACTTTAAAATCAGCTAGGTGGCAAAATAGTAGGAAGTGATGACAATGTACAGTATATGCAGTCGCAGTGCATCCCCCACTCACAGCTAGCAAGTACAGCCTAATTACATTTAGCCTACTTAGTAAAATCTCACTGTCAGGACTATGGAGTCGGCACATGAAACCTTTATCTCCAACTCCGACACCTTTTTTTTTACGGTATCTCCAACTCCTTTAATTATATATCTACTAGCTGGCGTTGCCTGGGTATGTATTTGGCTGGTGTTTTCTAACCCTAAGGGTACGTCTCCACTTTTGTGGCGCGATTTTCTCGCGGAAAACGCGTCAACGAATCCGCATACGGTTGCGGATTCGTTGACGTTTTTATGCGGAATCGTTCGCGATTTTAACAACGCGATTTTAACCATGTCAATGCCGGCAAGCATTGACATGGGTTTTTTAATGAAATCGTGCGCGGAAACGCCGGGAAAACCGCAAGACTCAAGTGCTTGCGGTTTTCCTATTTAGTTACATGACAGACGATTCGCGTGCGGGTGTGCAGCGTGCGAATTCTGACGGCTCTGCTGTGCAGATTTTTTCTGCAGAGCGAGCCGCACAGAATTCCTGACAAGTGGAAACGGCGCCATCCACTAGTATTGTTTGAGCGAATCTGTATGCAGGAAACGCATGCAGATTCGCTCTAGTGTAAACGAGCCCTGACACACAATTGCTCAATTCTTCAATGACCAAGTTTGTGAGCTTTGCGGTGTTTGGCATCAATAATTTGCATTGAAATTCAACAAATCTGATTGGCTGTTTGTGGCTCCACCTCCTTTTTTGAATTTGAACCCCAGTCACCCAATAACCAACTGTACCAGGTTTGAGGCCTGTGCCATTAACAGTGCAAGAATGGCAGCAATTAAATATTCCCCTTTGAAAATCAATAGGTGAATTTTGATTGGCTTTTGTAGGCTCCACCCACTTTTCTGAATATGAATCCCAGTCACCCAGTGACCAATTGTGCAAACTTTGAGAACCCTGCCAATAACAGTGTAAGGCCACATACACACATCAGACCATAGTCTTTGGAAAATAAAAGATCACAGACCAATCTTACCACCCTTCCTGTAGTATAAGAGCCATGCCTACACAGTCTTTTCTATGGAGCTGAACTCCACATCAGGAAAAAATCTTTGCAAGATGCTGCACACACAGATGCTGTACAGACACAAAAGATCAGTATCTGCAAAAGATCTGTTCCTGCCAAAAATCCATTCCTGCAAATTGCAATGATAGTCTATGAGATCTGCAGATCATCATACATACATGATTTAACTGACATTCATCTGCAGATCAGATCCACCAGGATGGATTTTCAGTTCTGCAGATCTGCAGATGAATGTCAGTTAAATCATGTATGTATGATGATCTGCAGATCTCATAGACTATCATTGCAATTTGCAGGAATGGATTTTTGGCAGGAACAGATCTTTTGCAGATACTGATCTTTTGTGTCTGTACAGCATCTGTGTGTGCAGCAGCCTGCAGAGATTTTTTCCTGATGGGGAGTTCAGCTCCATAGAAAAGACTGTGTAGAGTATGGCTCTCATACTACATGAAGGGGGGGTAAAATTGGTCTGTGATCTTTCATTTTCCAAAGACTATGGTCTGATGTGTATGTGGCCGGCTGCAGTTTATATTTTTCTAGTGAAATTTGTATTTGTCTCCGTCCACTTTTTGGTTATGGGGATAAAAAGTAATGTACTATGTGTGTGCCCAATTTCATTCCAATCCGCTCAGCCATTGTTGTGTGATCGAGTAACAAACATCCAAACTTTCCCATTTATAATATTAGTGAGATCTAGAAAATAGATGGCCAATCTACTAATGATATATTCCCTATATTGACCGCATGCACACAACCTACAAAGTATGTAATCCCTGCCAATTATCAGGCTGCATTTAAGAACATGCAACTGTTGAAAGGCTACAGCATCACCATTTTGACTTACAATTTTTTGTAACTCTGCCGTCCTCCTCGGTGTACCAGGACACGGTGTGAACTTTTACCTCATAAAAGCTCTCAATTGTATTTCTTGTGTTTAAATAAATCTAGATTTCGAGGTTCACTTCTGTCCTCCAACTATCTCATGGCCACAGGCCAGGACAATCTTACTTGATATCTCTGTGATGAAACTGGTTGGGTTCCTTCTTGTGTTTTGTGATTTACATGAGAAATATCCTTTGCTACAGGCAGACAGTTTTCTCACCTCCGGGGCAGTCACATGGGCTTCTCTTTAGGTTCCTTAGTTGTCCTCAGGCCTGGGCAGACTTTGGCCTCCAGCCGTTGAGCTGGATTCAAAAGCGAGAAGAAACTGGTAGAACCAAAAGGCCCTGTGTGACTTGTTGGCTGAGGACTGGCCTGCTCTCACTATCACACGTCTGGCAGGTGGGAAAATGCTACAGGCTGGATTTATGGTGGGATTCCCCAGAAGATCCCATCGTAGAGATTAGAGATGAGGACTACGTTTGAGGTTCAGTGAATTCTTGTTCTGCAAGACATGGAATTACCGCAGGCTGAAACGGAACTTTGCAAGGGACTCGTCACATATGGAAAGCCTAAGGCCAAAAATTAACCATTTGAATGAGGGATACCTTTGCAGGTACAAGACTGTCACTCCGAATTGAGCAGGATCATTCATTTTTGAGGTGATTAGTCTACTATGCATACACCTGTAGTCAGAGGAATACAGTATGAAGACTGCCATATTTATTGCCTGATAAACAATACCAGTTGCCTGGCAGCCCTGCTGGTCTATTTGGCTGCAATAGTGTCTGAATAACACCAGAAACAAGCATGTAGCTAATCTAATCAATGTCAGAAACTCCTGATCTGCATATACCCTACTTGTTCAGGGGCTATGGCTAAAAGTATTAGAGGCAGAGGATCAAGAGGATATCCAGGCAACTGGTATTGCTTGAAAATAAATAAATATGGCAGCCTCCATGTTCCTCTCCCTTCAATTGTCCTTTAAGTCGAGTGGTTTGGCTCCAGTTCAGAATGTTATTTCCTGATTTCTGGTGCTGTTGTTGTTGCATTTGCTCATTACAGTTCCTCTTTGCTGTGATCACAAATAAACGAGATGAATATAGAGAGTGCCATTGAGGATCTCCTTGCTGTATTTATTCCGTGATCAGGAGTACATGGACTGCGTTGTCTGATGTTTTCCTCTATGCGTTGTGCTTCAGTTGGTAACACAACACATGGCTGCATGCAATTTTGTGCAAATGCAGCGCAATCCCATTCATGATAAACGAATGCAATCTGCACCGAATCTGAGAGAATCACAGTGCCACACATTGCTATGGTGACCTGCATTGCATGCAGTGGGGACGGGGGCCTAATAGGGACATTCACATGTTTGGGAACTCAAGGAAAAGCAAGTGATCGCTTTGATCAGGTGATCATGTGATAAAACAGGAAGCCTTCACAGCGAATCAGAAATCTGACAGCAAATCTGTCACGTGATCATACAGGTCACATGCTTCTCCATGAGTTCTGCTACACACACTGGGAGTGCTTAAAGGATATCTGAAGTGAGAGGGATATGGAGGCTGCCATATTTATTTCCTTTTCATCAATACCAGTTGCCTGGCAGCCCTGTTGGTCTATTTCTCTGCAGTAGTATCTGAATAACACCAGAAACAAGCATGCAGCTAGTCTTGTCAGATCTGACTTTAAAAAGTCTGAAACACCTGATTTGCTGCATGCTTGTTCAGGGGCTATGGCTAATAGTATTAGAGGCAAAGGATCAGCAGGGCTGCCAGGCAACTGGTATTGCTTAAAAGGAAATAAACATGGCAGCCTCCATATACCTCTCTCTTCAGTTCCCCTTTAAAGGGAACCTTAACTGAGGGGGATATGGATGTTTCCTATTATACAATACCAGTTGCCTGGCTGTCCTGCTGACCTCTTTGGCTGCAGTAGTGGCTGAATCACACACCTGAAACAAACATGCAGCTAATCCAGTCAGAGCACCTGATCTGCATGCTTGTTCAGGGGGTGTGGCTAAACGTATTAGAGACACAGGATCTGCAGAAAAGTCAGGCAACTGGTATTATTTTAAAAGGAAAATTCCATTTCCTTCTCAATTTAGGTTCCCTTTTAAACAATGCACATTGCCTGGCTTTCTTGCTGATCCCCTGCCTCTCAGGGCCCGTTTCCACTATCGCGAATCTGCATGCAGATTCGCACAGCCAATACAAGTGGATGGGCCTGTTTCCACTTGTCAGTTTTCCTGATCGTTTTCTGCACGGCAGAGCCCTCAGAATTCGCCTGCGTGTGGAATGCATGCGAATCGCCGCTAATTTATTTAATAGGGAAATCGCCTGCGGCTTTGGTATGCAAATTCGCATGGAAATCAATGGAAAAGCACACCGGCACTGCCATGGTTAAATTCGCATACAGAATCATCCATGCAAATTCGCACAAAAATTTGCATACAACCGTATGCGAAATTCGCATCCGCATGCAAATTTTTACCGCGACGATTCGCACCGCACAAGTGGAAACGGGCCCTGATACTTTCAGCTATAGCTGATCAGAACTTTCTGACATAAATCTGACAAGATGCTTGTTTCAGGGTTGAGATTCAGAGACTACTGATGACAAAGCTCAGCAGGACAGCCAGGCAACCGGTATTGTTTTAGGCCCCTTGCACACTGTGGCATTGCACCTAGTCTCCCCCCTCCTCCGCGCCGCGCATTGGCCATTAGTCTCAGTGAGACAGACCATAGTACCCGCGGTGCGTCAGGGGTGGTTTGGGGACGCAGAGGCTGCAGCACTTTGCTGAGTGGTACCACACGGCACACGGTTGCATTGGAGTCAATGCTACTGTCACAATCTTTATAGATTGTGGTAGTAGCGGTGCGACGCTCCATAATGATGAAAATGCGTGACTCATTTCCTGTCCGGAAGCATGCATGTGACTGGAAGGATAGATGCAAGTGATGTCTGACGTTACTCACGTATTCGTTCAGGGGGCGGGGCATACAGATTTCCTGGTGTCATGGAGAGAGGAGATAAAGAAACGCTGGCACTGCAGTCAATCCTCTTAAAGGGATGGGAGGAGGAGGAGGAGGAGGAGGAGGAGGAGGAGGAGGAGGCGGCACTGTCACACACAGATGGGCGTGGATAGTGTGAATCCTCAGCGTGCTCAGGCAGAATAATGTCTGTATGTAAGAGGAGAAGCGCCGGCACTGCTGTCATTCACTTTTATTCATAATTCCAGCGTCAGACATAAATGCTAAAAACTTGCATATGAATATAGAAAAAGGCACATACCCGAGGTAGATGAGGTGCGGAGGAAGAGGAGGCTTATGGCCGTTTTGCGCTATGCACTTCTACGGAGGCTGCCAATATACAGATTTCCTGCAAAATGCCATGGGGGCGGGGCATACAGATTTCCCTCAAAATGCCACAGGTACTAATTAGGGACGATCAATGAGATGCAAATTGTTCCTGAAATTATGCACATTTTTATGCAAATGTATGCAGTTTGAAAATGGACCAATCAGTTTAAACCCAGGTTTAAATTAATTGGTCCGTTTTCAAGCTGCATACTTTTGCATTCAAAAAAATGCATAAATTTGCATCAACTCTGAACAAATTGCATGTCTGTGATTATCCCTAGTACTAATCTGGATGCAGCAGTGCAGTGCGATGTGCTGCGGGAGGCTCTTCTGCTGTCGCACCACACCAGGGCCCACATGCCATTTGTCGCACCACACCAGGGCCCACATGCCATTAACGGTTTCTCCCGGGAGATACATTTTCATCTTCTATTTAAAATAACTTTCCCGCGCTTTTCAACTGAAAAAGTACCAGCTGAAAAGTACCGACAAAATAATTGTGAGCATTTTCTTGCTTTCTGGGGTTTGAAAGGCATTTTATTCACAAATGTAAAAACAAGAGAAAACCCAGGAGAAACAGTTAATTGCATATGGGCCCAGGTGTGCAACTAGCCTAAAAGGAAATAAATATGGCAGTCTCCGTATCCCTCTCAGGCCTCCTTTCCACGAACTGTTGAGCTGTGTGCTTAGCGAGCAGTTACCAGGCGGCAGCGAGCAGTTACCAGGCGGCAGCGAGCAGTTACCAGGCGGCAGCGAGCAGTTACCAGGCGGCAGCGAGCAGTTACCAGGCGGCAGCGAGCAGTTACCAGGCGGCAGTGAGCAGTTACCAGGCGGCAGCGAGCAGTTGAGAGAGTTTGAGAGGCATTTCACTGCCTATCAACAGTTCTTGGAAAGGAGGCCTCACTTCAGGGCCCATATGCAATTCACTTTTTCAGCTGCGTTTTCTCCTAGGTAATAATTTCAAACTTGTCAATAAAATACCTACAAGCAAAAAAATACTCAAAATAATTTTGATAGTACTTTTTCGCCTACTTTGTGGTACTTTTCCCATTGCAAAGTGCTGAAAAGTTAGGCCTCTTTCACAGCGCGACGTTAAAGTCGCACGTTAGAAAATGTCTCAACGCAGACTAACGCACAGCAATACTAAGTCTGTGCGCCATTCACAGTGCACACGTTGCGTTTGTGTGTAACGTGTAGCGTTATTAGAAAGTGCTGCATGTTGTGTGTTATACATGTTATCAGCTGCGTTAGACTGTTTGCACATGCTCAGTAATGACCTGGAAGCATACTTTTCACTGCCTGTATGCTCTACTGTATGCAACGATAACAGGGCATTAAGTTGCTTTGTGACTTTTTTTTTTGGAGCGTTGGGTTGTAATTTGCGTTGCGACTTTAACGTCGCATCAAACCGCAATGTCCTACTGTGTAAGAGGCCTTAATCTAAATCGACAATGAAAACTCAGAAGAAAAAGTTAATTGCATATAGCCCCAGATGTCCTGGCCCGTTTCCACTTGTGCGGTATCGCTGCTGATTCCCTGCTGACGAAATCGCATGCGGGTGTGATTTCGCATGCGTACTTTACCACGATTTCGCATAGGTTAGTATTGATGCAATTTTAACCATTTCACTGCCTGTGTGATTTAACATTAGTTCCTATGGGAAATCGCGGTAAAATCCGCATGCGATTTCCCTATTAAATACATTAGCGGCGATTCGCATAGCGGTATGCGAATTCTGAGGGCTCTTCCGTGCAAATTTCTCCCACACAGAAAAATGCTCAGGATTACTGACAAGTGGAAACAGGGCCATCCATTTTTATTGGCTATGCGAATCTGCATGCGGACAACGCATGCGCATTCGCGATAGTGGAAATGGGCAAAGGATACCTTGGAAAAATAACTGTGAGAGGTTTCTCCCCCTCAGTTTGTATTATTTTACAAATACACATCCAGTTTACTGGCCAATAAAGGTGATAGAGTAGAATGATTATAGGTACAACGTATCAGGTAGATTGGGACAGAGACGTTCTGTTCTGTGGTCTCTGACCATATAACAGTAATAGAATAACTCACTTGATAACGAATAACAGATCAAACAGCCATTAGAGTAAACTCTGGCTGTTATGTTTTATTTCTTCAGTAATAGGTGCGTAAAGATGGCAGATAGCGGCTCTCATTGCCCTTCAGTGCTAATTAGAAAGATAATTGTTCACAATTACCCGTGAGTGTCTTCTCATTGGTTTATGGTAGCTGGATGGACTGCTGACCCCGCTGGAGCCACAGACAGAAGATCACGCAGTTCTAGCATGTGCGAAGTCGTCTGGCCACACACCGTATCGCAGCAAACACGTTTACAGCTGCGCCGGAAATATTATTATTACTATTAGTGTTTATACCAGAATACCCAAGCAGCTCACCTGGAGAGTATAGGGGACTGAGGCCTTGTTCCCATTATGAATCGCCCAGCGCTATCGCAAGCGATGAACGTTTTTTGTGCGTGATTTTTTTTCTAGCGATTCTCAGCGGTTTCTGAGCGTTGGGCGATTTTTCTGTAAGTGCTTTTGATGAGCGATTTGCTTTTTCCCTTCCTGACGTCAGTCAGTGAACTCTTTTTGACCCGGAAAAGAATAAATACAATGTATTTATTCTCAAAGCGCTCGCGAAAAATCCCTATACAAAACGCTTTTTCAAGCGCTTAGCGATTTTCCTATACCTTCCATCGAGCCAAAATGCTCAGAAAATTGTACAGGCAGCGCTTTGGTAAGCGGAAAGCAATCGAAACACGCTGATGTGAACACCCTCATAGGGAATCTGAGCTTTTTGCTAGCGATTTTGGCAAAAGGCGTTAAATCGCCAAACGCAAATTTGTATCCTGCACCATTTTCAGGCGATTTCCTGGCGATTGCGTTTAGTGCTATAGAAGCGCTAAACAAGATCGCAAGTGTAAATGGCTATTTTTTTTTTTTTTTTTCTTTCTATGCAAAAAATCACCTGAGCAAAATGCTAGCAAAAGCGCTAGCGTTTTAAAAGTGTGAATGGGCCCTAAAACAGAAGGTATTTGCAATAAATCGGCTATAAGTGAGCGACTGTGGTTACCCACAATGCACCGCTTCTGAATATGCAAATGATCTCTTTATGCCCCTGAGTCCAGGCTGACATCCAGAACCGCTGGTGTATAGCGAGCCTATGGCATTAGCTTATACATTCCACAGAGCCAACCTAACCCAACATGCAGACAGCCTCCGGGGCGTAACTATTTCAGGGGGGGCCAGAGCTGTGGGGGACCCCAACCACTAACCTTCCCTTCCTCCCATAAAGGGGTCCATCCTTTAGGTCAGATGTATTGTGGTTACACTTGTTATGGGTGGCAAGATCATGATAGCCGCACTTGTGTGTTGACCCCTGTGAGATGGCCCCGCCCCCAGGCTGTGATGAGCACCAAGGGGAGGCAAGGGAAGGGGTGTGAGCATTCGGAGGGGGCCATCCAAGTTTTGCTGGGGGGCGCCGTGTCTGCAGCTATCTTTTTTAAAATAAAAAAACAGATTCTCGCCTAAGGAGAGGGAGGGCTCTGGGTCCTAGAGAGTCTCCCCATTTTTCTGCTGGCCCCTGCTTTCCCCCGCAGGCTCCCCCTATTGCAGTCTACGACTGCTCGGTCATGGTCTGCTCTCTTCTGGGTTGGGATGCCTTTGGTAGTATTCTGAAGCACTCGGGCTTCTCTCGGGCCCTCGTGCAGTACAGAGCCGCCACTCTTCTGGAGCCCCAGCGTGTCTGAAGACTGCCAAAGTTTTCTGCAAATTCTGGGGAGAACAGCGGAACCCACTAGAGCGTTTTTTTTTTTTTTTTTTACCATTTATGGAGGTTTTCAAACCGCTAGCGATTTCCCTAAATGCTCAGCTAATGTTAATGGATAAGGCAAATTCCACTTTAGCGATTGCGATTACCAAGATCTTAAACGCAGGACATGCAGCATTTTTAGCGTTCGCGTTTCTGCAATGTAAAGTGTATAACTCATCAAAACCTGCACAGAGCGATTTGCTAGCGTTTTTAAATTACTGCGCACTGTAAAAAAAAAAAAATTGAAAGGACCAATCAGAATTAAAATCGGTAATAGCTACACAATCGCTGACAAAAAGCTGACACTTTTTAAAATCTCTACCAAAATCGCCAGCAATCGCTCATGAAATCACTTACAAAATGCTCATTAAAATCGCTAGCGATTCCTATTAGCGATGGCGATTTTTGTAGTGGGTTCCAGGCCTGAGACTTGCTTTAGTAGGAGGGCTTTTTGCATATTTGTTTTTTTAAAAAAATGCTATGAAAAAAGTGTGTGAACATGTATCAGCGCTCAAGAAATGTATTCATCATTTGATGTGATTTTCTCGGAAATGACCATACGGTTTCAGCGGAGCTGGGCTATAGACGAGGGGTCAGGCGTGACAGTCCGGCCCCTTTGCGCTGCTTACGGAGTTTATGCTCTAATTATGACACCCGCCTCTTGCTTGTGTGATTGCAGCTCACAAATGTATGATTTGCATTCCAGGTTGCTATTCCTAGGCTGGTTACTAGGTCACAGGATTGCAATGTTATTACTTGTAACAAACATTACCTCTCTGCCTGTTCCATCCAGTTCATCCATCAGGACACACTGTTCTATAGCTAATTAGCTGCAGGATTATTATTATAATTATTTTTTGTTTTTGAAGAACTCTGAGGCTGGCGTGATGTGCTCCGCCAAACTTAATGGCTTTGTTAGTTACACAGATTACTCGAAAGCTGCGTAGACGGTTTTAAAGGGAACCCGAGTGGTGAGGGATAATGAGGCTGACATACTTTTTTTATTTTAAAAATGCATATTGCCTGGCTGTCCTGCTGATCTTCTGCCTCGAATACATTCAGCCATAGGCCCTGAACAAGCATGCAGATCAGGTGCTCTGACTAGGTTAGCCACAGGCTTGGTGCAGGCGAGTGATTCAGACACTCCTGCAGCCAAAGAGATCAGCAGGACAACCAGGCAACTAGTATTGTTTAAAATGAAATCACTATGGCAGCTCCCTTAACCCTTTCAGTTCAGGTGTACTTAAACGCAAACCTGAAGCAAAAAAACAAAGTATGATATAATGAATTGGTTGTGTAGTACGGACAATGAGTAGCATTAGTAGCAAAGAAAAGTCTATAATAAATAATGAACCTTTGATCTTTCCTGCAGTAAAACCCTATCTCAAGCTGTCTCTTAGGCCCAGTGCACACCGAGCGGTTTTGGATGCGATCTGCCGGCCGCATCCGCATGTAAAAACGCTTGGCTGATGTATTTCAATCAGATAGTGCACACCGGCGGTTTGAGGTTTGTAGCAAACCGCAAACGTGGCTCCTGCTGCGCGTTCGCGGTTTGCAGAAGCGTTTCTGCCTCAATGTAAAGTATAGAAAAAAGGCAAACCGCTCTGAAAAACCGCTAGATCAGAGCGGTTTTCCAGGCGGTTTTGTTACACTAGCTGTTAAGTAACAGCTTTTACTGTAACAATATATGAAATCTGCTTCACAAAAACGCTCCAAAAACCGCTCAGTATGTTTAGAAAACCTCTCTAATCATGCCTAGAATCGCTCTGAAATCTGCTCCAAAAACCGCTAGCGTTTTGTGGATCTGCTAGCGGTTTTGGTGTGCACTGGGCCTTACTGTATGTTGGCTGTTTTAAGGCCGTTTACACGGACGCTTGGCGGTAAACGTCTGGGACTCAACGGCTAAACGTACCCATTCAAGTGAATGGGAGCATTTAGCATTGTGCGGTTACCGTCGATTGTGCAAACGCGGTGTTTCGATCCCGATTTTTCGCGTCGTTTCAGGCAACCCTAGAATGCAGCGTCCAGAGTTGTTTGATCGCCGCGTCTTCATGTCCCCATGCGGAGACGAAAAACGCTGATTGCGACAGACACCGACGATCGCCTGCAGAGAGCTTGGTGCCGCCCCCGAACAAGACGACGCAGAACGGTAGCGTCCGCGTGAACCGGCCCTAAGTGTTTCAGAAAACGGGACTAAATTGGACCCAGTGGGCCAAAAAGCTCTGAGAAACTTTTCCATAGATAACTGAAATTTTTTTTTAACTCTTCCTGTACTGGAAAACCATATGAGACTTCTTTGCTACTAATTTTCTATTTCTCCGGATCCTATTGAGGCTTCCCCCCGTCCTCCTGTGTCCCACGGCGGTCTCGCTGTGCCCCTCCGAACAGCGGGGATGTCAATATTTACCTTCCCGGCTCCAGTGCAGATGCAGTATCAGCTCTCCGCTCGGAGATAGGCGGAAATAGCTGACCGCTGTCAGGCCGCTCCACTGCGCAGGCGCAAGTCTCCTGCTCCTGCGCAGAAGAGCGGACCGGACAGAGATCGGCTATTTCCGCCTATCTCCGTGCTGAGAGCTGCAACAGCGCCACCCGCTGGAGCCAGGAAAGGTAAATAAATCAGCGCTTATCAGCCTTGTCGGGGGAGGATTCCGGGACACTTTGGGGGAGCCAACGCTGGACTTCCTGCAGCTACAGGAGAGGAGAGGGGAAGCCTTATTGGGACCCTGAGGCTTCCCCCTCCCGAGGTGAGTACCCCCCCAGGGGAACTATTTTTTTGTTACAGGTTCTCTTTAAAGTCATTTTTAGGAATAGGAGGATGAATATAATTGTTTATCTCAGCAGTTTATTTTCACCTGGGGTTAACTTTAAGACTATAGTTTAAAATGCGCTGAAAACGCTTCTCCTACTGTGTGAACAATGGCCGTGCCGTGTGCGAGGTTTGTGCCGCAGTCGAGGTATCGGAATCCTCCTCATCACGTATAGCAGGGAAAGTGGTCTGTAAGATGTCGGAGCGTCTCATTCGAGAGCCGCTATCCCATGAAGCCCTCTCGCTGTGTTATGGAAATGTTTCAGTGACTTGTGACCAGACACCTGGCAGAGACTCTGGTGTCCTTTTTCTGAAATCCTTAATGAGCCCTTTAAACCCTGCTTTGCTTTTTGTGAAAGTGAGCCTCTTCGGAGGCAGATAAGAATGTCCTCGCTGAGCGGTGGAACCAGTTCGTCAGGAGCAGCGAGTCACCTCTGTGTCTGAGGAGGCCACAAACAATCTGTCATTATCTCTGCCATAGATTTTGGCGTGACATCGGGCCGCGACCTTTTTATGGCTGTGAGGTCTCGAGGAATATTCCACGCTGTTATGAGCGCCTCTCGTAAAGCGGAGAAACCTGAAACATATTCCAGGGGTTGTTTAAGGCCTCTTTCGCAGTGTGATGTTAAAGTCGCACGTTAGAAAATGTTCCAACGCAGACTAACGCACAGCAATACAAAGTCTGTGCGACAGTCACAGTGCACACGCTGCATTTGTGTGTAACGTGTAGCGTTATTAGAAAGTGCTGCATGCTGTGCGTTTAGCAATGAATCTGCTGCGTTAGTTGTGCTGCACATGCTCAGTAAGGTTTTTTTTTTGTATGTTAACGCATGCGCCGTTTTCGTTCCATCACTGTGCGACGAAAACAGCGCACCAAACGCAGGGCTAAAGAATGTACTATAATGTCCAAGTTATAATCTTTCAATGCGTTGCATTAGGGGCACGTTATGCGATCTTAACGTCGCATCAAACGCAACGCCCCACTGTGAAAGAGGCCGAAAAGGAGTAAATGCAGTTACTTTAAGTTTTAAAGGACAACTGAAGCGAGAGGGATATGGAGGCTGCCATATTTATTTCCTTTTAGACGATACCAGTTACCTGGCTGTCCTGCTGACCTCTTTGGCTGCAGTAGTGGCTGAATTACCTGAAACAAGTATGCAGCTAATCCAGTCTGACTTCAGTCAGGAGGAGGAGAGAGAGAGAGATTTTGATTTTTAGCTTCCAAAATGGTTTGGAAGCATTTTAAAGCCACTTCCGGTTTTCTATCCGGATATTGGGTTCGGATATCTGATTCTACTCAGATACCCAAAAGTTTGGATTCGGATATCCGATCCGGATATGTGGGTATCCGGCTCCGAATCTATTCGGATTTTAAAAATTGGTATCCGAGCACCCCTATTGGCGGTATCAATTTTCACCCGATCTGATTATTTATAATCGAGTCAGACGGCCTGATGTATGGCCACCTATAGAGGCAGAGGATCAGCAGGACAGCCAGGCAATGTACTAAACTGAAACAAGAAGTAATAGATGTGATTTTTATTAACCAAGTGTATCCGCCATATAGCTGTAAACCCATCCTGGACATCGTCATGCACCCTTCACTGTCGGCGACCTGTTTTTATTTCTTTATACCCCGGCTTTATTCGATTGGCCTAATGTAAAGGTTTTGCCATGTCAAGGTGAAGGGCAATGGGGCGTGCTGTGCTGAATACACATTTCATGATAGCAATGGCTCAGCAGACAGATCTGCTTGGCACAGCAACTGTGCGACATCCAGTCCTGGGTGACAGTCGCTGAGGATTCCAGTATAACCAGCACACCAGACCTTTACAGTCATCCAATAAAAAACATAACTTATACTATACAGTTTTTGTATTTATATCAATGCGCTTGTCGCTCTGTTTGTCGCTTGTGCAGCATTTGTGGTGGAGAAGATAAGATTTTAACTTATTGTTCAAACGGAAATGACACTTTTTCAGAAAAAAATTGTTGTGTGCATCTTTTTGTCATTTTAAAGAGACTCCGTAACAAAAATTGCATCCTGTTTTTTATCATCCTACAAATTCCAAAATCTATTCTAATGTGTTCTGGCTTACTGCAGCATATTCTACTATCACCATCTCTGTAATAAATCAACTTATCTCTCTCTTGTCAGACTTGTCAGCCTGTGTCTGGAAGGCTGCCAAGTTCTTCAGTGTTGTGGTTCTGTGATGCATCTCCCCCCATCCAGGCCCCTCTCTGCACACTGCCTGTGTATTATTTAGATTAGGACAGCTTCTCTCTTCTCTCTTATCTTTTACAAGCTGGATAAATCCTCCTCTGAGCTGGCTGGGCTTTCACATACTGAGGAATTACATACAGGCAGAGCTGTCTGCACTCTGCAGGAAGAAACAGCCTGACACTTCAGTGGAAGATAGCTGCAGGGGGGAAGAAACACACAAATGATCTCTTGAGATTCAAAAGGAAGGCTGTATACAGCCTGCTTGTGTATGGATGTATTTTCTATGTGTGGACATACTGTACATCAACCTACTTCCTGTTTTGGTGGCCATTTTGTTTGTTTATAAACAAACTTTTTAAAACTGTTTTTAACCACTTTTAATGCGGCGAGGAGCGGCGAAATTGTGACAGATGGTAATAGGAGATGTCCCCTAACGCACTGGTATGTTTACTTTTGTGCGATTTTAACAATACAGATTCTCTTTAAAGCAGGATTGTCAGCCACAAAATCAAATTCCCTTTACCCACTGCGCTACGTTTATTATGTAGTCTACCTCCTAACCCTGCATTGCAAGCATTCCAATATAATCATAAATGTTTCTCAGTCAGCCTGTCAATCAAGGTCACATTGTCCGCGGCTTACTGCACAGGTGCAGAACTACTGCAGTATACTGCGGACAACGTGGGCTTCATTGACAGCGGTGCTTCTGGCGCAGTAAGGACGGCCTCGAGGTCGGCCTTTGCACCGTGCGGGGACCCCGGGACGGTGGAGGGTGGAGCTGTCAGCGTGGGACCTGTCAGCTGCAAGGGGTTGGAGAAAGCCCCAGGTAAGTAAATTAGCTTTCATGTCGTTTGCCTGATGACTCCTTTAAGACGTCATTTGTGTTTCACATTTTTAAACTAGATCTGATCAATGAGTCGTTCACCAATTATTTCTAGCAATTTCTTTTCATTTTTGCCTAGCATGAACAAAGTTATAGAAAGGTCACAAAGTGTCTCAGAACATCCAGAACATTCTGATTTTCCACTCCTGTAGAAGTGAAGACTTAACGCTGAAACTGGATTCGCACAATTTCAGCTTTCACAGAACTCGCAGCATAAATCTAATTAGATTAATTACAACGTTATACGGCTCCAGCCATAAAATAAAAGAACAAAACACACACAGTATTGTTCCTCTGTCCCTCTCGCTGGTGCTGCTACCAGTGGCTGATAATCCTCCTGGTAATTGTGTCAGATTTGGCATCTCTCCCCTGCCCAGATGTCTGGCCTGGAAGAGAAGGTGACTCTGTTGGGGCTCGTACGGACGTGTCTAGCTGAAAAGTCCTATATTCATCAGCTTGTTCTTTTCAAGTGGACCTGAACTCTTGCGCAGGAAAGAAGGAAAATGGAGAGAAGTCCTCCTGTGTCCCACAGCGGCGGAGAAAATCCTCCCGGAACGGCAGCGATGTACATATTTACCTTCTCGGCTCCAGCGCAGGCGCAGTATCGGCTCTCCGCTCAGAGATAGGCAGAAATGGCCGATCGCTGTCGGCCCGCTCTACTGCGCAGGTGCAAGTCTCCTGCATAGTAGAGCAGACCCGACAGAGATCGGCTATTTACACCCCATCTCCGTGGGAAGAGCCGCAACAGCGCCCCCGTGGGGCTGGGAAGGTAAATATTGCACAGCCTGACAAATTGTCAGCTGTGCGTTCCGTGGGCTGCAGCGAGACCACCGTGGGACACAGGAGGACAGGGAAGCCTCAATAGGGTCCGGAGCCTTCCCCTACTGAGGTGAGTACCCCCAGGGGAACTTTTTTCATTAGTCTCTTTAATTACCAAACTCTGTCTTCTGATCGCACAAAGCGTCGTAGTTTTCAATGGCATTCCGCACTTCGCGTGTGAAGCATAACGCCGTTCGCACGATAAAACAACACGCGAATGGTGAACACTGTTCACATGCACAATGGGCGCGATTCACTGAAGTGTGATAACTCAGTTATCACATGTAAAGGCTTTACACGTGCAAACGCGCGTGTAAAGCATTGTGCACCAAACATTTTCTACCGTTCGCGTGTTAAGTTTTATCGCGCGAACGGCGTTACACTTCACGCGCTAAGTGCGGAATGCCATTGAAAACTACGGCGCTTCGCTCTGAGCGATTTCCACAATCCCCCAACCCCCATCATTTTCAAAATACCATTTGTTCAATGTACACACGCTATATGAAATTTGGCTGTTAAAGTGGATCTGAACTCAGAACTTCCTCTCTGCTCTAAAAGGCAAGCAATAGCATAATAACCTTTAAATAGAAAAAATCATTTTTGTTACAGCTTACAGAACTCCTGCAATAAATCTGCAGTGTGTCTACTTCCTGCTTTCATGGAAGCAGGCAAAGAGTTAACATCATGTGATTACATATTAGCTGTGTCTGCCTGGGACTGACAAATTTCTGTGCTGACAGCCGAGAGCTCAGACTCTTGTGATTACTTGATGAGGGGTAATTAGACAAAAACATTCTCACTAATACTAATGCTGCGTACACACTGGCGACTACGGTCGTTTGAAACAGCTAATTAACGATCGTTCCGCCGACAATCGGGGAAAAAAACGTTACCCAACGATCATTAACACGAACGACAAAAGAACGACATCGGGAAGATGGAAATATCCAACGTGACGGATTGTATCTACCGACAATCGTTACAAAAACTATAGTGTGTACAGACATCGGCCGAGAACGATCGTTACAAGGGCCAATGCGCCTGCGCTGAATTCTGCCCAGCTTCAGTACTTCCTGTGTAGCGCGGCCCGTAAAGATTGTTACATTGCTCATTTCAATTAAACTTTGTGTTCAAGTTAACAATCATATATTTGTACATATTGTAACTCCATGTCAGTGGTTTTTATTTTATTTTATATAAATATGTACGCAACATTTCCTTCTGATCGTTCTTTTCTGCGAGAACGATCGTTAAAATGTGTATGATGATCGCTGCATCCCATCGTTGCATTCCAATCTTTCCAATATCGTTCGTCTGGTAACTATCAATCCTTGCAAACGATAGTTATCGCAAATGTGTACGAAGCATAAGTACACACACATGCCATTTTCTGGCAGATTTACCGTTAGATCAATTATTTCCAACCTTTTCGATCGATTTTCCAATTGATTTTTCACAGAAGTGAATGGAAGATCAATTGGAAAAATCGATCGGAAATCAGATCGGACACATTATAATCGACCTGACAGTAAATCTGCCAGAAAATTGCATCATGTGTACCTAACACACAGTGCATTTCTGTCTGTTTCCCTTGTGTCCTGTGCAAGAGTTCAGGTCCACTTTAAAGAGGGACTGTATCCAAGAATTGAACTTCATCCCAATCAGTAGCATATACCCCTTTTCCCAGGAGAAATCTATTCCTTTCCTCAAATAGAGCATCAGGGGGTCTCTATGGTTGATATTGTGGTGAAACCCCTCCCACAGTGTGATGTCATGACCAGGGTCCTGACAGTTTCCTGTCTGTGAGCCTTGTTGCATTGTGGGAAATAATGGCTTTTTTTGCAGCTGCCAAGAAAGCAGTATCTCCCTCTGCGCATGTGTATATCTATATAAAAAAAAAAAAAAAAACGTTAAGCCTATCGCATTGTTAGGGGGTGTGGTTATAGATGTCGTTGGTTCTGTTTTTTTTTTTTTCATGTCTGCCAGCAGCTAAGATGATGACGTGCAGGCTGATTGTCAATCAAACAATATGAACAAATTACATAGCGATAAATAATTATAATAACATTTGTGAAATTGCAAGGCCCTCTCCCCGGTCCCGCTACGGTTTTTGTAGTGGGTGTAGGCAGGGCTGGGCCGAGGCATAGGCTGGAGAGGCTCCAGCGTCAGGGCGCAGTGTAGGAGGGGGCGCACAATTCATTCAGCTGTCATTCCCAATAGTGTTTGAAGCAGAAAGAAATAAGAAAAGGGGATACATAGCAGTGACTGCAAGCCAGATAAGAGGTTGTGGGCCCTGCGGCACCTCTTAATCTAATAGCAATCAGTGTGTGACAGCTGGGGTGGGAGGGATGGAGGGGCGCACTTTGGTGTCTCAGCCTTGGGTGCTGGAGGACCTTGTCCCTGCTCTTGGTGTAGGCGTTTTATTTTACCATGTAGCTGTGGCGTTCAGGGTGTGGCGACATGGAGGTGCAAAATGTGTTTGGATTACAAAAAATGTCAGGCCTCACACAGGGAGTTTTTGGCCTAATGGAGAAAATAAATAGGATGGCTGAACCTCCACTTTAAGTTTAACGCCCTTTAAGAGACCTCATGCCGGGTTCATTCGTATAAATGGCGATTTGAGAAGCACACAATCCACTTTTGCATAAACTTTGTTTCTTTGGTAAAACAGCCGGATCCTGACGTTACTGATTAGCGGTTTATCCATCACGCAGCGTCGCCTGAGCTGCGATCGTGTCATTAAGGAGGGCGGCTGCCACGTTTGAAGCCGCCGGTAATGGATCTGGGGAAGATAATTGACGCTGCGCTGCTTTGGCTCATGGCGGGGGAACTACTTAGCGTTTAATTTACATTTGCTGTTGAAGGGAGGCAGAGTGTTTCCTAGGACACATATTTCATTAAATCTGTTTGATTTTTTTTTTTTTAAATGATCCCTTAATGGAGTCATCAGGGTGACACAAGGCAGGTGCCCCTGTCTGATGGTGATATGGCCCAGCCGGGGGAAGGGGAAGATAGGACATTAGCTGCTGTCATAATAACCCAAGATTGCAAAATTTCACTCAGCGGTTTATTCTGTAGACGCTCAGATAAGCGATTTCTCTTCTTCGCATTGCGTCCCGGTCTCTCCTTCACCCTTATTGTGGAGCCACAAGTATCGTCTGTGCCCACAATATTTATTTTCAAGGAATTGTCTCTCATTGTAGGTCCCTGTGACTTAAAGCAATCCTTAAAGAGGAACTGTAACGACAAAACGTCCCCTGGGGGGTACTCACCTCGGGAGGGGGAAGCCTCCGGATCCTAATGAGGCTTCCCACGCCGTCCTCCATCCGTCAGGGGTCTCGCTGCAGCCCTCCGTGCAGCGGTGACGTAATATTTACCTTCCTGGCTCCTGCGCAGGCGCTCTGACGGCTGTCGGCTCCGAAGTAGGCGGAAATACCAGATCTATCTATCCATCGGGTCTGCTCTACTGCGCAGGCGCAAGTTTCCGGCGCCTGCGTAGTAGAGCAGACCCGACGGAGATCGGGTATTTCCGTCTATTTCCATGCCGAAAGCCGCCACAGCGCCCCCGCTGGAGCCAGCAAAGGTAAATATTGAAGCTACAGTCGGGTCTGTCGCCGGCTGTTCGGAGGGCTGCGGCGAGACCCTCGTGGGACAGAGGACGGCGTGGGAAGCCTCATTAGGATCCGGAGGCTTCCCCCACCCGAGGTGAGTACCCCCCAGGGGAGGTTTTTGTTGTTACAGAGTCTCTTTAAAGGACATCCGAGGTGAAAATATACTATGTGAAATACAATTGTATCTATTCTCCTTCTCCTAAAAATAACTATTTTTGATATCCCACAGATTTATTTTATATTTAAATCTAGTTTTTAGTTGTTTTTTTTCTGTTTCATTGTCTCTGCTCAATGACCCCTTCAGGGCTCGTTTCCACTATCGCGAATCCGCATGCGTCCAACGCATGCGGATTCGCACATGTAATGCAAGTGGATGGGCCTGTTTCCACTGTAGCGTTGTTGAGGTGCGTTTTTTTTCAGCGGTGAAAAAACGCACAAAAGAGCCGCAGAATTCGCCTGCGAGTGGAATCCATGCGAATCGCATTCAATGTATTTAATAGGGAAATCGCATGCGGTTTCCCCATGCGTTTTTTGCCTGCGAATTCGCATAGGTACCAATGTAAATTCACACAGGCAGTGACATGGTTAAAATCGCATATACCCTCACCTATGCGAATTCGCGGCAAAAAAAAACGCATGGGGAATCGCATCTGCATGCGATTTCATCAGCGGTGGAATTCAGGCGATTCCACACCGCAATAGTGGAAACGAGCCCTCATTCAGGCCTCTTTCACAGTAGGACTTTAATGTCGCAACGCAAATTACAACGCAAAGCCCCCAAAAAAGTCACATCGCAACTTCATGCCCCGTTATCGTTGCATACAGTAGAGCATACAGGAAATGAAAAGTATGCTTCCAGGTCATTACTGAGCATGTGCAAACAGTCCAACGCAGCTAATAACGTGTATAACGCACAGCATGCAGCACTTTCTAATAATGCTACACGTTATACACAAACGCAACGTGTGCACTGTGAGTGTCGCACAGATTTTGTATTGCTGTGCGTTAGTCTGCGTTGAAACATTTTCATTGACCTTTAATGTCACACTGTGAAAAAGGCCTGGAGTATACTAGAGCTCAAATCTAGGAAATATTGATCCTTTTTATCTCTTTCCTGCTCCAGGAAGCCATTTACTAACAGGAAAGTGTTTTATGGCTGTAATTACTTATCAGCGAGGGTTATGCTATAGTCCGACCCAGTCCCGACCCAGACAGAAACTGTCACTTGCATACCTGATGTTTAACTCTTTCAGGCAGAGAAAGAAAAAAAGGAACACAGCCTAGTTATTTGCATGTTAGGCACTGTACATACACGTCTATCTCATCATGTTACATGTCACCTCGGGTATCCTTTAAGTGGAAATAAACTTATGAGATAATGAATTGTACGTGTAGCACGGATAATGGATAGAACATTAGTAGCAAAGAAAGGAGTCTCATATTTTTATTTTCAGTTTTATACAGCTTTATTTTGTTATAACATGGCATCATTCTGTCATATTTGCAGTTGAGAAACCACACTCTGTCTTTTAAGCTGTAAAATAAAGTAGAAATAATGACCCTTTGAACTTTCCTGCAGTGAAACCTTATCTCAAGCTGTCACTCACTGTTTCTCTGCTGTTTAAAGAGGAGCTGTTAGGTATAAGGTCTCAGAGAAAATAAACACATATATCAGTAGCTAAAGATTGGCTGTACTTACATTACATATGCATTTCACTGTCCACGTTTGGATTTCACAGAATTTGTATATAGTATATGCAGAGATAGATGCTCATGGCAGGCTCCATGTTTTTCTGTCAAATGTGTCGTCATGTCCTGCCTGCTTCCTGATCACAGAAAAGCTCGTACTTGAACAAAACAGTGTGCAGTGAATATTAATGAGCCATGTGGCTAGGAACAATAGCTGACTCCTGCAGCCAGAGATTTATCAGTGCTACGCGCTGGACTGATTACAAGCTGCTGTAACGTCTCATTAGCAGCCGAGGGGAGGGCCCCAGAATGCTTTGCAGTATAGTATGCGGCTTGCGTCCTCTTGGGTTTTAACAGCCTTGCTGATAAGCACACATCAAAGGTAACTGAGATTTTTATCTTCACTAATGGCTTTTGGGCTTCCTTCTAAACTGTTTAACACAGGAGAATAGAGGTTTAAATTAGCTTCTGCAGCCTGACAGTTACTCTTTAAGTGCTTCAGAAAACAGGACTGTATTGGGCTCAGAGAAGCTCTTTTGCATAGATAACAGCTGAAGTTTGTTTTAAGCTCTTCCTGTACTGAAAAACAAAATGAGACCCTCTTCTTTGCTACTAATGCAGTATTTGTTAGATATACTACTCATACAATTCATTATCCTATAAGTTTATTTTCGCTTCATGTTTTCTTTAAAGCCAATATAGGAACGGTTATACATTTAAAGAGAAACTCCGACCAAGAATTGAACTTCATCCCAATCAGTAGCTGATACCCCCTTTTACATGAGAAATCTATTCCTTTTCACAAACAGACCATCAGGGGGCGCTGTATGACTGATATTATGGTGAAACCCCTCCCACAAGAAACTCTGAGGACCGTGGTACTCCTGGCAGTTTCCTGTCTGTGAACCTTGTTGCATTGTGGGAAATAGCTGTTACAGCTGTTTCCAACTGCCAAAAAAGCATGCAGCAGCTACATCACCTGCCAGCAGTAAAAATGTCACCATGTGATAAATGTCAGAATGTAAATCAGGAAATTAAAAGATTTTACAATGGGCAAACACTGACTAAATCCTTTATACATAATTATTGTAAAAATGAAGCACTTTTTTTTATTACATTATTTTCACTGGAGTTCCTCTTTAAAGAAAACCTGAACTGAAAATTAAAAGTCAAAATAAGCATACACAAGTCATACTTACCTTTCATGTAGTCTACTCCTCAGTGTCATTCTCCTGTCCCGCGTCCTGTTTGTTCACTGTGATTAGGGGAATTTTCCGTCCTCCATTTTGAAAATGGCCATTACCCATAACAGCTTTCTGGTCAGCACACAGTTAAACTGTAACATCGCCCACTTGAGCCATAGGGAAACATGGACATTACCTGGTACTTCAGTTTTCCTCTCAGCTATAACTGACAGCAACTGATATATTTCAGATCTGACAAAATATTGTCAGAACTGGAAGGGATTATTGTCAGAAGAAAATGGTGAGCTTCTGAGAGGAACTGATGGTGAGGTAACTATGCAATGTTCATTTGAAGTTACCTCATGTGTCTATTTTAAATATTTTTACTCAGTACAGGTTCTCTTTAAGTTGATCGTGCTTTAAAAAGTTTCATGAGAAAAAAGTAAGGAAATACTGGTACCTGCTGAGCCAATTCCTAGAATCTTATGTGCTTCAAAGGCCTAGTGCACACCAGAGCGGTTCAGCTGTGGTTTGCGATCCACTTGCGGGTGCGGATCCGCTAGGGCAGTGGTTCCCAACCTTTTCCGGCCCGGGGAACACTTTCTGACCATATTTTTCTCCGGGGAACGGCGGGGGGCGCGCGGGTGTTTGCGCGACCTAGTGGACAGTGCCGTGTGTAGCAGGCTATGGGGGGGGCTGGGGTGCGGCTGCATAGCTAGCATAGTTGCCCCAGTATAGGGAGTTTAGTTGCCCCAGTATGGTTAGTATAGTTACCCCAGTATAGCTAGTATAGTCCCAGTATGGATAGGTAGTGCCCCAGTATAGGTAGGTAGTGCCCGGTATAGCTACTATAGTGCCCAGATAGCTAGTATAGTGCCCAGATAGCTAGTATGGTGCCCAGTATAGCTAGTATAGTGCCCAGCATAGCTAGCATAGTGCCCAGTATAGGTAGGTAGTGCCCCAGTATAGCTAGTATAGTTGCCCCCAGTGTAGCTAGTTTAGTTGCCCCCAGTGTAGCTAGTTTAGTTGCCCCCAGTATAGCTAGTTTAATTGCCCCCAGTATAGCTAGTTTAATTGCCCCCAGTATAGCTAGTTTAGTTGCCCCCAGTGTAGCTAGTTTAGTTGCCCCCAGTGTAGCTAGTTTAGTTGCCCCCAGTGTAGCTAGTTTAGTTGCCCCCAGTGTAGCTAGTTTAGTTGCCCCCAGTGTAGCTAGTTTAGTTGCCCCCAGTATAGCTAGTTTAATTGCCCCCAGTATAGCTAGTTTAATTGCCCCAGTATAGCTAGTTTAGTTGCCCCCAGTATAACTAGTTTAGTTGCCCCCAGTATAGCTAGTACAGTTGCCCCCAGTATAGATGCCCAGGAGGGGGGAAGTAGCGCTAGAAGGAGGGGCAGTGGAGGCAGCGGTGGGGAGGGGGGAAATATCCCCCCCCTCCCTTACCTGGGACCCCTCCTTCTGCCTCTCTCCCCCTCCATTTATCGGTGGCAAGTGCGGGGCGGCTCGGCGGCGGGGAGACATGCGCAGACTTACCACTTCTGCGTTCCAAGCGCCGGCAGCGTCATGTCGTCAGATCTCCGCCTTCAATGCCGCCCACTGTGCTTCCTGATTAGCGGAACGTCCAACGTGACGGATTGTATCTACCGACAATCGTTACAAAAACTATAGTGTGTACAGACATCGGCCGAGAACGATCGTTACAAGGGCCAATGCGCCTGCGCTGAATTCTGCCCAGCTTCAGTACTTCCTGTGTAGCGCGGCCCGTAAAGATTGTTACATTGCTCATTTCAATTAAACTTTGTGTTCAAGTTAACAATCATATATTTGTACATATTGTAACTCCATGTCAGTGGTTTTTATTTTATTTTATATAAATATGTACGCAACATTTCCTTCTGATCGTTCTTTTCTGCGAGAACGATCGTTAAAATGTGTATGATGATCGCTGCATCCCATCGTTGCATTCCAATCTTTCCAATATCGTTCGTCTGGTAACTATCAATCCTTGCAAACGATAGTTATCGCAAATGTGTACGAAGCATAAGTACACACACATGCCATTTTCTGGCAGATTTACCGTTAGATCAATTATTTCCAACCTTTTCGATCGATTTTCCAATTGATTTTTCACAGAAGTGAATGGAAGATCAATTGGAAAAATCGATCGGAAATCAGATCGGACACATTATAATCGACCTGACAGTAAATCTGCCAGAAAATTGCATCATGTGTACCTAACACACAGTGCATTTCTGTCTGTTTCCCTTGTGTCCTGTGCAAGAGTTCAGGTCCACTTTAAAGAGGGACTGTATCCAAGAATTGAACTTCATCCCAATCAGTAGCATATACCCCTTTTCCCAGGAGAAATCTATTCCTTTCCTCAAATAGAGCATCAGGGGGTCTCTATGGTTGATATTGTGGTGAAACCCCTCCCACAGTGTGATGTCATGACCAGGGTCCTGACAGTTTCCTGTCTGTGAGCCTTGTTGCATTGTGGGAAATAATGGCTTTTTTTGCAGCTGCCAAGAAAGCAGTATCTCCCTCTGCGCATGTGTATATCTATATAAAAAAAAAAAAAAAAACGTTAAGCCTATCGCATTGTTAGGGGGTGTGGTTATAGATGTCGTTGGTTCTGTTTTTTTTTTTTTCATGTCTGCCAGCAGCTAAGATGATGACGTGCAGGCTGATTGTCAATCAAACAATATGAACAAATTACATAGCGATAAATAATTATAATAACATTTGTGAAATTGCAAGGCCCTCTCCCCGGTCCCGCTACGGTTTTTGTAGTGGGTGTAGGCAGGGCTGGGCCGAGGCATAGGCTGGAGAGGCTCCAGCGTCAGGGCGCAGTGTAGGAGGGGGCGCACAATTCATTCAGCTGTCATTCCCAATAGTGTTTGAAGCAGAAAGAAATAAGAAAAGGGGATACATAGCAGTGACTGCAAGCCAGATAAGAGGTTGTGGGCCCTGCGGCACCTCTTAATCTAATAGCAATCAGTGTGTGACAGCTGGGGTGGGAGGGATGGAGGGGCGCACTTTGGTGTCTCAGCCTTGGGTGCTGGAGGACCTTGTCCCTGCTCTTGGTGTAGGCGTTTTATTTTACCATGTAGCTGTGGCGTTCAGGGTGTGGCGACATGGAGGTGCAAAATGTGTTTGGATTACAAAAAATGTCAGGCCTCACACAGGGAGTTTTTGGCCTAATGGAGAAAATAAATAGGATGGCTGAACCTCCACTTTAAGTTTAACGCCCTTTAAGAGACCTCATGCCGGGTTCATTCGTATAAATGGCGATTTGAGAAGCACACAATCCACTTTTGCATAAACTTTGTTTCTTTGGTAAAACAGCCGGATCCTGACGTTACTGATTAGCGGTTTATCCATCACGCAGCGTCGCCTGAGCTGCGATCGTGTCATTAAGGAGGGCGGCTGCCACGTTTGAAGCCGCCGGTAATGGATCTGGGGAAGATAATTGACGCTGCGCTGCTTTGGCTCATGGCGGGGGAACTACTTAGCGTTTAATTTACATTTGCTGTTGAAGGGAGGCAGAGTGTTTCCTAGGACACATATTTCATTAAATCTGTTTGATTTTTTTTTTTTTAAATGATCCCTTAATGGAGTCATCAGGGTGACACAAGGCAGGTGCCCCTGTCTGATGGTGATATGGCCCAGCCGGGGGAAGGGGAAGATAGGACATTAGCTGCTGTCATAATAACCCAAGATTGCAAAATTTCACTCAGCGGTTTATTCTGTAGACGCTCAGATAAGCGATTTCTCTTCTTCGCATTGCGTCCCGGTCTCTCCTTCACCCTTATTGTGGAGCCACAAGTATCGTCTGTGCCCACAATATTTATTTTCAAGGAATTGTCTCTCATTGTAGGTCCCTGTGACTTAAAGCAATCCTTAAAGAGGAACTGTAACGACAAAACGTCCCCTGGGGGGTACTCACCTCGGGAGGGGGAAGCCTCCGGATCCTAATGAGGCTTCCCACGCCGTCCTCCATCCGTCAGGGGTCTCGCTGCAGCCCTCCGTGCAGCGGTGACGTAATATTTACCTTCCTGGCTCCTGCGCAGGCGCTCTGACGGCTGTCGGCTCCGAAGTAGGCGGAAATACCAGATCTATCTATCCATCGGGTCTGCTCTACTGCGCAGGCGCAAGTTTCCGGCGCCTGCGTAGTAGAGCAGACCCGACGGAGATCGGGTATTTCCGTCTATTTCCATGCCGAAAGCCGCCACAGCGCCCCCGCTGGAGCCAGCAAAGGTAAATATTGAAGCTACAGTCGGGTCTGTCGCCGGCTGTTCGGAGGGCTGCGGCGAGACCCTCGTGGGACAGAGGACGGCGTGGGAAGCCTCATTAGGATCCGGAGGCTTCCCCCACCCGAGGTGAGTACCCCCCAGGGGAGGTTTTTGTTGTTACAGAGTCTCTTTAAAGGACATCCGAGGTGAAAATATACTATGTGAAATACAATTGTATCTATTCTCCTTCTCCTAAAAATAACTATTTTTGATATCCCACAGATTTATTTTATATTTAAATCTAGTTTTTAGTTGTTTTTTTTCTGTTTCATTGTCTCTGCTCAATGACCCCTTCAGGGCTCGTTTCCACTATCGCGAATCCGCATGCGTCCAACGCATGCGGATTCGCACATGTAATGCAAGTGGATGGGCCTGTTTCCACTGTAGCGTTGTTGAGGTGCGTTTTTTTTCAGCGGTGAAAAAACGCACAAAAGAGCCGCAGAATTCGCCTGCGAGTGGAATCCATGCGAATCGCATTCAATGTATTTAATAGGGAAATCGCATGCGGTTTCCCCATGCGTTTTTTGCCTGCGAATTCGCATAGGTACCAATGTAAATTCACACAGGCAGTGACATGGTTAAAATCGCATATACCCTCACCTATGCGAATTCGCGGCAAAAAAAACGCATGGGGAATCGCATCTGCATGCGATTTCATCAGCGGTGGAATTCAGGCGATTCCACACCGCAATAGTGGAAACGAGCCCTCATTCAGGCCTCTTTCACAGTAGGACTTTAATGTCGCAACGCAAATTACAACGCAAAGCCCCCAAAAAAGTCACATCGCAACTTCATGCCCCGTTATCGTTGCATACAGTAGAGCATACAGGAAATGAAAAGTATGCTTCCAGGTCATTACTGAGCATGTGCAAACAGTCCAACGCAGCTAATAACGTGTATAACGCACAGCATGCAGCACTTTCTAATAATGCTACACGTTATACACAAACGCAACGTGTGCACTGTGAGTGTCGCACAGATTTTGTATTGCTGTGCGTTAGTCTGCGTTGAAACATTTTCATTGACCTTTAATGTCACACTGTGAAAAAGGCCTGGAGTATACTAGAGCTCAAATCTAGGAAATATTGATCCTTTTTATCTCTTTCCTGCTCCAGGAAGCCATTTACTAACAGGAAAGTGTTTTATGGCTGTAATTACTTATCAGCGAGGGTTATGCTATAGTCCGACCCAGTCCCGACCCAGACAGAAACTGTCACTTGCATACCTGATGTTTAACTCTTTCAGGCAGAGAAAGAAAAAAAGGAACACAGCCTAGTTATTTGCATGTTAGGCACTGTACATACACGTCTATCTCATCATGTTACATGTCACCTCGGGTATCCTTTAAGTGGAAATAAACTTATGAGATAATGAATTGTACGTGTAGCACGGATAATGGATAGAACATTAGTAGCAAAGAAAGGAGTCTCATATTTTTATTTTCAGTTTTATACAGCTTTATTTTGTTATAACATGGCATCATTCTGTCATATTTGCAGTTGAGAAACCACACTCTGTCTTTTAAGCTGTAAAATAAAGTAGAAATAATGACCCTTTGAACTTTCCTGCAGTGAAACCTTATCTCAAGCTGTCACTCACTGTTTCTCTGCTGTTTAAAGAGGAGCTGTTAGGTATAAGGTCTCAGAGAAAATAAACACATATATCAGTAGCTAAAGATTGGCTGTACTTACATTACATATGCATTTCACTGTCCACGTTTGGATTTCACAGAATTTGTATATAGTATATGCAGAGATAGATGCTCATGGCAGGCTCCATGTTTTTCTGTCAAATGTGTCGTCATGTCCTGCCTGCTTCCTGATCACAGAAAAGCTCGTACTTGAACAAAACAGTGTGCAGTGAATATTAATGAGCCATGTGGCTAGGAACAATAGCTGACTCCTGCAGCCAGAGATTTATCAGTGCTACGCGCTGGACTGATTACAAGCTGCTGTAACGTCTCATTAGCAGCCGAGGGGAGGGCCCCAGAATGCTTTGCAGTATAGTATGCGGCTTGCGTCCTCTTGGGTTTTAACAGCCTTGCTGATAAGCACACATCAAAGGTAACTGAGATTTTTATCTTCACTAATGGCTTTTGGGCTTCCTTCTAAACTGTTTAACACAGGAGAATAGAGGTTTAAATTAGCTTCTGCAGCCTGACAGTTACTCTTTAAGTGCTTCAGAAAACAGGACTGTATTGGGCTCAGAGAAGCTCTTTTGCATAGATAACAGCTGAAGTTTGTTTTAAGCTCTTCCTGTACTGAAAAACAAAATGAGACCCTCTTCTTTGCTACTAATGCAGTATTTGTTAGATATACTACTCATACAATTCATTATCCTATAAGTTTATTTTCGCTTCATGTTTTCTTTAAAGCCAATATAGGAACGGTTATACATTTAAAGAGAAACTCCGACCAAGAATTGAACTTCATCCCAATCAGTAGCTGATACCCCCTTTTACATGAGAAATCTATTCCTTTTCACAAACAGACCATCAGGGGGCGCTGTATGACTGATATTATGGTGAAACCCCTCCCACAAGAAACTCTGAGGACCGTGGTACTCCTGGCAGTTTCCTGTCTGTGAACCTTGTTGCATTGTGGGAAATAGCTGTTACAGCTGTTTCCAACTGCCAAAAAAGCATGCAGCAGCTACATCACCTGCCAGCAGTAAAAATGTCACCATGTGATAAATGTCAGAATGTAAATCAGGAAATTAAAAGATTTTACAATGGGCAAACACTGACTAAATCCTTTATACATAATTATTGTAAAAATGAAGCACTTTTTTTTATTACATTATTTTCACTGGAGTTCCTCTTTAAAGAAAACCTGAACTGAAAATTAAAAGTCAAAATAAGCATACACAAGTCATACTTACCTTTCATGTAGTCTACTCCTCAGTGTCATTCTCCTGTCCCGCGTCCTGTTTGTTCACTGTGATTAGGGGAATTTTCCGTCCTCCATTTTGAAAATGGCCATTACCCATAACAGCTTTCTGGTCAGCACACAGTTAAACTGTAACATCGCCCACTTGAGCCATAGGGAAACATGGACATTACCTGGTACTTCAGTTTTCCTCTCAGCTATAACTGACAGCAACTGATATATTTCAGATCTGACAAAATATTGTCAGAACTGGAAGGGATTATTGTCAGAAGAAAATGGTGAGCTTCTGAGAGGAACTGATGGTGAGGTAACTATGCAATGTTCATTTGAAGTTACCTCATGTGTCTATTTTAAATATTTTTACTCAGTACAGGTTCTCTTTAAGTTGATCGTGCTTTAAAAAGTTTCATGAGAAAAAAGTAAGGAAATACTGGTACCTGCTGAGCCAATTCCTAGAATCTTATGTGCTTCAAAGGCCTAGTGCACACCAGAGCGGTTCAGCTGTGGTTTGCGATCCACTTGCGGGTGCGGATCCGCTAGGGCAGTGGTTCCCAACCTTTTCCGGCCCGGGGAACACTTTCTGACCATATTTTTCTCCGGGGAACGGCGGGGGGCGCGCGGGTGTTTGCGCGACCTAGTGGACAGTGCCGTGTGTAGCAGGCTATGGGGGGGGCTGGGGTGCGGCTGCATAGCTAGCATAGTTGCCCCAGTATAGGGAGTTTAGTTGCCCCAGTATGGTTAGTATAGTTACCCCAGTATAGCTAGTATAGTCCCAGTATGGATAGGTAGTGCCCCAGTATAGGTAGGTAGTGCCCGGTATAGCTACTATAGTGCCCAGATAGCTAGTATAGTGCCCAGATAGCTAGTATGGTGCCCAGTATAGCTAGTATAGTGCCCAGCATAGCTAGCATAGTGCCCAGTATAGGTAGGTAGTGCCCCAGTATAGCTAGTATAGTTGCCCCCAGTGTAGCTAGTTTAGTTGCCCCCAGTGTAGCTAGTTTAGTTGCCCCCAGTATAGCTAGTTTAATTGCCCCCAGTATAGCTAGTTTAATTGCCCCCAGTATAGCTAGTTTAGTTGCCCCCAGTGTAGCTAGTTTAGTTGCCCCCAGTGTAGCTAGTTTAGTTGCCCCCAGTGTAGCTAGTTTAGTTGCCCCCAGTGTAGCTAGTTTAGTTGCCCCCAGTGTAGCTAGTTTAGTTGCCCCCAGTATAGCTAGTTTAATTGCCCCCAGTATAGCTAGTTTAATTGCCCCAGTATAGCTAGTTTAGTTGCCCCCAGTATAACTAGTTTAGTTGCCCCCAGTATAGCTAGTACAGTTGCCCCCAGTATAGATGCCCAGGAGGGGGGAAGTAGCGCTAGAAGGAGGGGCAGTGGAGGCAGCGGTGGGGAGGGGGGAAATATCCCCCCCCTCCCTTACCTGGGACCCCTCCTTCTGCCTCTCTCCCCCTCCATTTATCGGTGGCAAGTGCGGGGCGGCTCGGCGGCGGGGAGACATGCGCAGACTTACCACTTCTGCGTTCCAAGCGCCGGCAGCGTCATGTCGTCAGATCTCCGCCTTCAATGCCGCCCACTGTGCTTCCTGATTAGCGGAAGCACAGTGGGCGGCATTGAAGGCGGAGATCTGACGACATGACGCTGCCGGCGCTTGGAACGCGGAAGTGGTGAGTAATTCTCCGCGTGCCTCCCCGCCGCCGACCCCGCACTTGCCACCCATAAATGGAGGGGGAGAGAGGCAGAAGGAGGGGTCCCAGGTGAGGGAGGGGGGGGGGATATTTCCCCCCTCCCCACCGCTGCCTCCACTGCCCCTCCTTCTAGCGCTGCTTTCCCCCTCCTGCGTTCTACATACAGTAGGAACGCACGGCACACCAGGCAACATGCCGCGGCACACTAGTGTGCCGCGGCACAGCGGTTGGGAAACGCTGCGCTAGGGTAATGTATTTCAATGGGCTGGTGCACACCAGAGCGGGAGGCGGTTTGCTGAAACGCATACTCCCGGGCTGCTGCAGATTTTGGATTGCGGATGCGTTTCTGCCTCAATGTTAAGTATAGGAAAACCGCAAACCGCTCTGAAAAACGCCTGTTCAGAGCGGTTTTGCCGGCGTTTTTGTTACAGAAGCTGTTCAGTAACAGCTTTACTGTAACAAAAAATGAAATCTACTACACCAAACCCGCTACCGCAAAATGCTAGCTGAAACGCTACAGAAAAATAAGCGTTTCAAAATCTGCTAGCATTTTGCAGATCTGCTAGCGGTTTTTGGTGTGCACCGGGCCTTAGTGGCCTACAGGCCTGAAAATGTGAAATTTGATTCTGTGGGGAAAAGTCAAAATATTTTTTTCAAAAAGACCAGGTACTTTTTGACAAAATCGCTTCAAAAAATGTTTTGTTTTTTTAAATGTGTAGGTCTTCCCTCCCGCTTGACGTTTATAGCGTTTGGAATCGGTTTCTTGCTTTACCGTCTAGCTTTTCTCTGCAGTCGCCGGCTGGTAACTCTCAGCTTTCACAGATGATCGCGCTATAAAGCTGATCATGTGATTTTATGTCATTGTGCCGGCGGGTTACACGACATGACACAGCGTATGTGCAACGCTCCTCTCTATAGAGGCGATCAGGCGGTCTGTCTGACGCGAGGCGAAGTTGCTTTAGTTGAATTTTTCTGTGTGAAGTTCAGTCAATGAGGTGCCCCAGTCTTGACCCTCCACGCACCGGCGAATGTGTCGAGTCAGCGTTCTGACTAACCAAATGTTATGGCAGTCCCCCGGTGCTGTGTCTGGAAACAGATCTCTGCTTTACAGTGTCTAGAGACAGCTAGCTGCTTTCATTTCATAGGTCCTATAGTGATGACATGGCAGGGAGCTAAAATCACTGTCACTACATCAGCAATGCACAAACAAGTCCAGAAATTGAGAAGTAATTGCACTTATAAAGAAAACCTGAAGAAAAAAAAACGTATGATATAATGAATAGTATGGATAATGAATAGAACATTAGTAGCAAAGAAAAGTCTCCTATTTCACTTATATCGTATTTTTTTTTTATAACATTGCATTATTCTGTCATATTTGCTGTTTCGAACCCACGCTCTGTCTTTTAAGCTATAAAACAAAGCAGAAATAATGACCTTTTGTACGTTCCTGCAGTAAAACCTTATCTCAAGCTGTCTCTTGCTGTTTCCTGACTGTTTAAGCTCTTCAGAAAATAGGACTGTATTCCACCCAGTGAGTGGAATAGCTCAGAGAAGCTCTTTTGCACAGAGAAGTTATGTTTTAAACTCTTCCTGTACTGGAAAACAACATGAGACTCTTCTTTGATACTAATGTTCTGTTTCTTAGCTGTACTACACATACAATTAATAATCTCACAAGTTTCGTGTCAGGTTTGCTAAAATATCCATAGATGTAGGTGAGGGCTGCGCAGCCTTTTGGTACCACGGGGTTTGCGTGTGTGAGCGTTTTTTGTTTCGCAGTTGCGTTGCGATTTTTGATTGCAGCATGTTGCGTTTGCTGCATTAGGAAAATTGTAAACTGAATGCAACTGTGCTCTGCGTGTTTGCAGCGTGGATTTGCACGCACAGGGCCTTAATGGGGGCAAAAATTCTCTCTTCATTGCAATCTGCAGCTAGCTGAATCCTCTGACACCTGCTAGATGGAACTCTGCAGGGGAGACCAATAAAGATGGCCTCTGGCGTAAATCTAGCATGTGTACAACAGCTCCACCACGCCTCTGCTAGCGGTCAACCTGGTGGATTAACTCACCTGACACCATTGTTCTCCCCTGGCTCGTGTGACATCACTAGTGTGCCGCAGACTCCGCCCTCTTCTCCATAACATAGTAACAGAAGGCGTCGCTAGCCTGTACGCAGATCGACATGCAGGCTTAAAGGACAACTGTAGTGAGAGGGATATGGAGGCCGCCATGTTTCCTTTTAATCAATAACAGTTGCCTGGCTGTCCTGCTGATCTGTTTGGCTGCAGTAGTGCCTGAATCGCACCAGGAACAGGCATGCAGCTAATCTTGACAGATCTGACAATAATGTCAGAAACACCTGATCTGCTGCATGCTTGTTCAGGGTCTATGGCTAACAGTATTAGAGGCAGAGGATCAGCAGGATAGCCAGGCAACTGGTATTGCTTAACAGGAAATAAATATGGCAGCCTCCATACCCCTCTCGCTTTAGTTGTCCTTTAAGAGTTTCCAAAGCTGCCAATTATCTCATGTTGCACTTTGTCTCCATAGTAACAGTACACTGAAGAACAGACACTCCAGAACGTCCCAGCTTGCTGCAGGCATAATTGGCTGAATAGGCTGGGCGACCTACCGTAGTTATCTGGGTTGAAACAAGACATACGTCCATCGATTTCAACCAGAACATTGTTAGTCGCTTGAATAAATCTATGGCGCTCCTATCAGCCACTTGCGGTTAGGAACACTGTGCAATGGCTGTTTTAATGCACATAAAAAAACAAATGATGAAGTATATTTTCTGTCAGAGATTGAACCAAGTGGATTGTGTTTAATTAACAAAAGTTGAATTCCATTAGAAATCTTCAAGCCCAATCTACACAATACGATTCTTTGTGCGTTTCGATTATGATTAAATCCGACATGTCCGATCGGGAATCGATTCGACTCAATTCGATTTGCTATTGCAAAACAATGGCAAATCGAATTGAATCTAATCGAGTCCCGATCGGACATGTCGGATTTAATCGGAACGTAAATAGAATCGTAATCGAATCGCACAAAGAATCGTATCGTGTAGATTGGGCTTAAGGCCGTAGACACATGCGGCTCTTCTGTCCAACTATTGTCTAAACTTGGTCTATTGGACGATAGTTGGGTGTGTGTATGCATGGCAAACGACTAGAAGAGTGACTGATAACAGGCAGTTTGCACGATCCAACCGGCAGATAAACTCTGACGACTGTTGGGGGGATATTGTGTAGATTGCTACATGTGTGCAACGTCGTTTAAACGACTTGTACTTGTTTTGAATGCGGCCATTCAAAACAAGTATAATATCGTTCAGTCCGCCGTTCTGTGTGTGTGCGCAATATGCAAATGAGATGTCCGTTCAGTTGGTTGGTGCACGGAAAATACAAGCCGTGCAATCGCTTGGTCGTGCGGGCGGTCATATCGTGCAGTTGGTTGCCCACTTTGTTGGTTGTGTGTGTGTGCAAGCGTTTAAAGTGGACCTTAGCTTAGACTGTCCTCTCTGCTCTTAAAGATGCAGCACAATAACCTTTGACAAAAAATGTTTCTTAGTTACAGCTGATGCAAATCCTGCAATAAAACTGCAGTGTGTCTACTTCCTACTTTCATGGAAGCAGACATACTGTTAACATCCCGTGCTTTCAAATTAGCTTATCTGCCATCTCTGCCATGGCAGTCATATGACACAGTGGAGAGATCAAATTACAACTTGTGATTAGACACCAATAAGGGGGAACTAAACAGGCTAAACTCATACAGGGTGCATTTGTCTGTTTTCCTTCTGTCCTGTGCAACAGTTCAGGGCCACTTTAACCAGACTCAAAACTTTTTGTTCCAGTGCTTGGATAAAACAATGAAAGGTTACATACAGACATATGTATGTATACATACAATAAATAGAGATAGTAGTGAGGTCCTGTGTCCTATTCTCACATGTAGCACATTCTTGTCACCATTGTGACTGTGGTAAAAATGTTTGTTTACATTATCAGTCTGGGACAATGGTCTGATGTACTCTTTATATTCTGATTGGGCCTCTGAGCTGATTTCCACTGATCCCCGCAGATATCCACATGTGTGTGATCGGGGCGGCTGAGGACCTGTCACACAAGAGGCTTCAGGCCTAATGCCTACTACACAGAATGAGATTTACTACCAGATTGATTCTTTCCAACATGTCTGATCTGATTTCCCATCGATTTTCAGATCGATTTTCCATTCATTTCTATGGAAAATCGTTCGGAAATCTAATCGGACATGTTGGAAATATCTGCCAGAAAATCTCATCGTGTGTACCTAGCGGTATGCTGTGCATACACCATAAGATTTTTTGGCGGATAGATGGTTCGATCATTTCCGACAGATCCGATCTGTTTTCGGATCATTTTTTCTGATCGATTTTCTCATAGAAGTGAATGGAAATCGATGAGAAAAATGGTCAGAAAATTGATCAGACAGTAAATCTGTTGAAAAAATCTCATGGTGTATTCCCAGCATATTACAATTAAAATCTGCCATCTGATCATGTGCAATCATTTTAGCAGCCAATCTGACTATTTTTGCCCCCCTTCCATAGCAACAGAACGCACCGCTAGCCCATAAGCATCTGTACAGAGCTTGTTGCCTGGGTGATTCAGTCCTGATCGTTGCGGGCGATAGTAACTGCGCGTATGTCTGATAGGCTTGGCAGGAGAACCAGGCAAGCAGCGGCACTTCCCATATGCCTCTCACTTTATATACACAACTGCCAATCTGTTCCAGGCCCGAGGCCTAGTTGCTCCCTGTCAGGCCTTTCAGCTGCGCTCAGTCAAGAAAAAACTTGCACCGAAGCAGTACCTGAAAAACAGCCCATGAACCGGCCTCTCCGCGGCAAGAGCCGGCACGCTTATTTTGGCTAGCTTCACTCCGCTCTGAGGAATTTCTCTATTCACCTTGCTGGGAGATAAGGCCAGCTTGTTTACCAATGTTTGGTCTCTTACATGGAGCCGGCCAATCAGGGAGGGGGTTATTTAAAGATTTTGCAGCGTGTTGTGTGGAGACAAGCTGGTTCCTGCCCATAACTTGTCATGCTTTATCATCTACTACTGTGATCTGGGAGTAGGATATTTGGTTGGCACATGTATGTATAACATGTATACTGTTCCCTGGTTTCTAGTGTCCCCTCCCTCTCCTATACAGTTCCCTGGTGTCTAGTGGCCCCTCTCCCTCCCCTATACAGTTCCCTGGTGTCTAGTGGCCCCCCTCCCTCCCCTATACAGTTCCCTGGTGTATAGTGCCCCCCTCCCTCCCCTATACAGTTCCCTGGTGTCTAGTGACCCTCCTTATCTCCCCCACACAGTTCCCTGGTGTCTAGAGGCCCTCTCCCTCCCTATTCAGTTCCCTGGTGTCTAGTGGTCCTCCTTATCTCCCCTATACAGTTCCCTGGTGTCTAGTGGTCCGCTCCCTCCCCTATACAGTTCCCTGATGTCTAGTGGTCTGCTCCCTCCCCTATGCAGTTCCCTGGTGTCTAGTGGTCCGCTCCCACCCCTATACAGTTCCCTGGTGTCTAGTCTTCCTCCCCTATATTGTTCCCTGGTGTCTAGTGGCTCCCCTTCCTTCCCTATGTAGTTCTCTGGTGTCTTGTGGCCCCCCTCCCTCCCCTATTCAGTTCCCTGGTGTCTAGTGGCCCCCCTCCCTCCCCTATACAGTTCCCTGGTGTCTAGTGAGCCCCCTATATGATTCAAATGGTTAAACGGGTTAGGAGGTACATTGCTTTTAGTGCAACCCCCAAACAGCCAACTGATTAGGAATGATCATGATTTTTTTTGCCTGCGTCCAAATCTTCGCGAGTTTGTATCAGATTTTGGCAGGATTCCCCATTTTTGCAAAAAACGACTAGTTTGGTGTCTTTTCGTGCCAGCTGACGTCAATGCATTCTGCGCATTAATGGGTTTTCCCTGCCAGCGTAATTCTGAGGACTTCCTCCACTTGGTGAAATTGTGAAATTTTATGCAAAATAAACTGTAGCAAAGCAATAATGGCCACATTCACCTACCACTAAAATGAAACCACGGCATTTGTGGGCTAGTGGTCCTGGACCGCCTAAGTGGCATCCGTGGACTCATCAGGTCATCACTTATGATCGCCTATCCATATTCTTTGAAAGGTCCTGTGTCAAAATGAAGATCTAATGCATTTTTATGGCCTTCTCATGTTCACACTAAGTCCTTTACGAAATGTAATGCTGGGAATACACGATGCGTTTTTGCGATCGATTTGCTGTTCGATCGTGTTTCGATTTGTTTTTCCGCTCGATTCTCTAATCTTTTATCAATTTTCATTCACTTCTATCAGAAATCGAGCGGAAAAAATTATCGAAAGTGAAATCGGACATGTGTTGACATCATGAGCAAGTTAACATCCTTGCCGGTCTAAAAAATCCGGCAAGGATGCAGCGCCGCACTTTTTCTAAAATTTATTTATTTTTTGAGCCGCAGCATCCCCCCACCCACTCCGATCGCCTTCGGCGATCAGAGTATGCAGGAAATCCCGTCGAGAACGGGATTTCCTGCAGGGCTTCCCCGGTCGCCATGGTGACGGGGCGGGATGACATCACAAGGAATCCCGAACCGCCCCTCAGCGCTGCCTGGCACTGATTGACCAGGCTGCGCAGGGGTCTGGGGCGGGGGGGGGGGGGGGGGCGGCGCGGCGGGTAGCAGCGAATCGGCGGCGATCGCGTACTACACGCAGCTAGCAAAGTGCTAGCTACGTGTAGGAAAAAAAAATTATGCAAATCGGCCCAGCGGGGCCTGAGAAATCCTCCTGCGCAGGTTATCCCGAGCTGAGCTCGGGATAACCGGCAAGGAGGTTAAAGTGAACCCGGGGTGAGAGTGATATGGAAGCTGCCATATTTATCTCCTTTTTAACAATACCAGTTGCTTGGCAACCCTGCTGATCTGTTCAGTACTGGAGGGAAAAAACAAAGACAAACGGGAGCCCAAATGGTGCAGTATGTCACAAGTATTGGGTATAAAAAAGTACTTTATAGAAGGGTACTCACAAAGGTGGGTTGCAAAGGGGGCAACCGACCACTTCAGGCACGTGGAGAGTTTTAAACCTGACTCCACTCAGGTCTACCAGCAGTCCTGGACTCGGTCGCTCTCTTAGCAAAAAAAAGTTGCGCCCCTTGGATAGGTGCGCAAGGCTCCCCTCCCAGAACGGTGGGGGGAGTAAGGTACAGTAGAGGGTAAAGAGGCGACCAATGTATATAAAACACTTTAAAATCAATAAAATGAAAAAAGAATGAGGTGGCTTACCTCACAGACGACAAACTCACTTTAAGTTTAATTGAATATTAAGCACAGGCAACGCGTTTCGTGGGACTTAAATAAAAGTGCCCTCTAGAGGCGCCCTGAATGCGGCATACAGACTGCTAGGGCACTTTTATTTGGCCTGAGGAAGTGGGCATAGTCCGACGAAACGCGTTGCCTGTGCTTAATATTCAATTAAACTTAGTGAGTTTGTTGTCTGTGAGGTAAGCCACCTCACCCTTTTTTTCATTTTATTGATTTTAAAGTGTTTTATATACATTGGGCGCCTCTTTACCCTCTACTGCTGATCTGTTCGACTGCAGTAGTGTCTGAATCACACCAGGAACAAGCATGCAGCTAATCTTGTCAGATCTGACAATGTTAGAAACACCTGATCTGTTGCATGCTTGTTCAGGGGCTATGGCTAATAGTATTAGAGGCAGAGGATCAGCAGGGCTGCCAGGCAACTGGTATAGTTTAAAAGGAAATCCTTTAAAGCGGAACTGAACTCAGAACTTACTCTCTGTTCTAAAAGATACACAACAGCATAACATCTTTGTTACAGCTGATACAAATCCTGCAATCAATCTGCAGTGTATCTACTTCCTGTTTTCATGGAAGCAGATATAGGGTTAACATCTGTGTTTACATATTAGCTTGTCTGCCATGGCAGCCAGCTGGCACAGCCGAGGGATCAAATAACAATTGTGATCAGTCACAGATGAGAGGGAATTAGACAGGTTATACTCTCTAAATACATACAGGGTGCATTTCTCTGTGTTTCCCTACTGTCCTGTGCAATTGTTCAGCTCCACTAGTCAGGGATGTTGTTCTTTCTCTGCAGCGCTGGGTACAGTTAGAAGTAGTTGAGAACTTGTTTTGTGATCAGTTGACTTTTCCTTCAGCACAGTTATGTTACCTGTTGGGAAATCTGTGAACTCTTGTTTATTTAGCAGAGTAGAAGGAGGAAGATATTAGAGTTACTGGTTGCGTAATCCTTCTAGGAGTCAGAAGTGTACACAGTGATTGCAGCATGTCACACAGACAGCGTAATATAATGATAGGAGCTGTTAGCAGGTGATTCAATGTGCATGCTTGTGTGACAGCTGATGGAGGTTGTCCTGCTGTGTGCGCTACTTATTATTGTATCACTATGACTTATTTACATCACTAAAATGACTCGGTTCAAATCACTAAATCTTCTGTGTGAACAAGGGTGGCATGTATAGAGTCTGAAAGCCCAGATCCTGGAGAAATAGGATTACTTTTATTATGTGCAGCATGGTGGCGTAGTGGTTAGCACTTTCGCCTTGCAGCGCTGGGTCCCTGGTAGGAATCCCAGCCAGGGCATTATCTGCATGGAGTTTGTGTTCTCAGCATGTCTGTGTGGGTTTCCTCTGGGCTCTGTTTACTCCCACATCTCAAAAACATACAGATAAGTTATTTGGCTTCCCCCTAAATTGGCCCTATACTATGATACATACACTACACGATACACACATAGACCTATGACTATAGTAGGGGTTAGCTTATGAGCCCCTCTAAAGGGACAGTGACAAGACAATATATATACTGTACAGCACTGAAGAAGATGTTGGCGCTATATAAATACTAAATAATAATATTCATTTATAGTAATAATACTATAATAATTATCCATTTCCGACGTGTTTCCGCAGTGCTGGACGTTAAGGCAGGGGTCGCACTTAATCAATTTTGGGGGGTTTCCCGCAAGCCTAATTCGCATTACAATTGACAGCCCATGCGAATCAATGGATCGGTTCACACCAGATGCTGATTTTTGCATACCTTGAAAAAAACTGACAGCCTGTGGTTGTTTCAGACACCGCAGGCATTTTTATCTGTTTCTTTATATCCTCTTCTCTGCAATAGCGCAAAAGTTTTTTGCGAGCAAGGGCGGCGTCCATAGAACACTTGTGTAAATACGTGCATGCTTTCCCTAGAACACTTGTGTAAATACGTGCATGCTTTCCCTAGAACACTTGTGTAAATACGTGCATGCTTTCCCTAGAACACTTGTGTAAATACGTGCATGCTTTCCCTAGAACACTTGTGTAAATACGTGCATGCTTTCCCTAGAACACTTGTGTGAATGCGTGCATGCTTTCCCTAGAACACTTGTGTAAATACGTGCATGCTTTCCCTAGAACACTTGTGTAAATACGTGCATGCTTTCCCTAGAACACTTGTGTAAATACGTGCATGCTTTCCATAGAGCACTTGTGTAAATACGTTCATGCTTTCCCTAGAACACTTGTGTAAATACGTGCATGCTTTCCCTAGAACACTTGTGTAAATACGTGCATGCTTTCCCTAGAACACTTGTGTAAATACGTGCATGCTTTCCCTAGAACACTTGTGTAAATACGTGCATGCTTTCCCTAGAACACTTGTGTATATACGTGCATGCTTTCCCTAGAACACTTGTGTATATACGTGCATGCTTTCCCTAGAACACTTGTGTATATACGTGCATGCTTTCCCTAGAACACTTGTGTATATACGTGCATGCTTTCCCTAGAACACTTGTGTATATACGTGCATGCTTTCCCTAGAACACTTGTGTATATACGTGCATGCTTTCCCTAGAACACTTGTGTATATACGTGCATGCTTTCCCTAGAACACTTGTGTATATACGTGCATGCTTTTCCTAGAACACTTGTGTAAATACGTGCATGCTTTCCCTAGAACACTTGTGTATATACGTGCATGCTTTCCCTAGAACACTTGTGTATATACGTGCATGCTTTCCCTAGAACACTTGTGTAAATACGTGCATGCTTTCCCTAGAACACTTGTGTAAATACGTGCATGCTTTCCCTAGAACACTTGTGTAAATACGGGCATGCTTTCCCTAGAACACTTGTGTAAATACGTGCATGCTTTCCATAGAGCACTTGTGTAAATACGTTCATGCTTTCCCTAGAACACTTGTGTAAATACGTGCATGCTTTCCCTAGAACACTTGTGTAAATACGTGCATGCTTTCCCTAGAACACTTGTGTAAATACGTGCATGCTTTCCCTAGAACACTTGTGTAAATACGTGCATGCTTTCCCTAGAACACTTGTGTATATACGTGCATGCTTTCCCTAGAACACTTGTGTAAATACGTGCATGCTTTCCCTAGAACACTTGTGTAAATGCGTGCATGCTTTCCCTAGAACACTTGTGTAAATACGTGCATGCTTTCCCTAGAACACTTGTGTATATACGTGCATGCTTTCCCTAGAACACTTGTGTAAATACGTGCATGCTTTCCCTAGAACACTTGTGTATATACGTGCATGCTTTCCCTAGAACACTTGTGTAAATACGTGCATGCTTTCCCTAGAACACTTGTGTATATACGTGCATGCTTTCCCTAGAACACTTGTGTATATACGTGCATGCTTTCCCTAGAACACTTGTGTAAATACGTGCATGCTTTCCCTAGAACACTTGTGTAAATACGTGCATGCTTTCCCTAGAACACTTGTGTAAATAAGTGCATGCTTTCCCTAGAACACTTGTGTAAATAAGTGCATGCTTTCCCTAGAACACTTGTGTAAATAAGTGCATGCTTTCCCTAGAACACTTGTGTAAATAAGTGCATGCTTTCCCTAGAACACTTGTGTAAATACGTGCATGCTTTCCCTAGAACACTTGTGTAAATAAGTGCATGCTTTCCCTAGAACACTTGTGTAAATAAGTGCATGCTTTCCCTAGAACACTTGTGTAAATAAGTGCATGCTTTCCCTAGAACACTTGTGTAAATATGTGCATGCTTTCCCTAGAACACTTGTGTAAATACGTGCATGCTTTCCCTAGAACACTTGTGTAAGTACGTGCATGCTTTCAGTAGAACACTTGTGTAAATAAGTGCATGCTTTCCCTAGAACACTTGTGTAAATAAGTGCATGCTTTCCCTAGAACACTTGTGTAAATAAGTGCATGCTTTCCCTAGAACACTTGTGTAAATAAGTGCATGCTTTCCCTAGAACACTTGTGTAAATAAGTGCATGCTTTCCCTAGAACACTTGTGTAAATAAGTGCATGCTTTCCCTAGAACACTTGTGTAAATAAGTGCATGCTTTCCCTAGAACACTTGTGTAAATATGTGCATGCTTTCCCTAGAACACTTGTGTAAATACGTGCATGCTTTCCCTAGAACACTTGTGTAAGTACGTGCATGCTTTCAGTAGAACACTTGTGTAAATACGTGCATGCTTTCCCTAGAACACTTGTGTAAATACGTGCATGCTTTCCCTAGAACACTTGTGTAAATACGTGCATGCTTTCCCTAGAACATTTGTGTAAATACGTGCATGCTTTCCCTAGAACACTTCTGTATATACGTGCATGCTTTCCGTACACTCAAGTGTGAGCTCTTCTCCTTTGCGCCACCTCCCCTCCCCTTTTGTGCAGAACAGAGGGTGCTGAGCTACACCTGTGGGAAAACAGTCGCCTGATGTGATCATGAAAGATTGTTTTGTGCAGCTCTCCCAAGCCCTGCTCCTGGGACTCAGCTATGGCAGATTTCAGCCTCGTATTGAAGCCCCGACTGTGGCGTTGTGACAGGGTCCCTTTAAATCCTAGTGACTGTGTGAAAATATGCTGCACATGACATGGGAGAAAAGTTTGTTTACATTATGCAAGTTTCAGGGAGGAAGTTCAGATGTAGAAAGACAGGAATGCAGAAACTGCAAGGCAATGAGAAATGCAGCGTGCAGGGCTGAACAGAGCAGGAGGGTTTCTCACACACTCGATTCGTTTCCGAGCAGAATTAATGACTGATCGCCGGTGTCTGGCTGACCCCTAATAAACTTTCCGATCGATTTCTTTAGACTACAAAATGTGTAAAATATTTTGTATGACGTACTCTGTAAACTTGCTACTCAGTGTTATATCGTTATCAGGCAAATTGGGCGCATGTGGCTTCTGGACGATGCCATAGATGACATCAGCATGCCGGTGCCAGAAGGGAAGTTTGGTTTCCAGGCGACACTAAATGGTTATCGTTGTTTGCAGAGTTTTTATTCTGGTTTTAATCCAGCAGCAAAACGGGAAATTTTGCACCTCGTAATTGGGCGTTAGGAGGGGAGTTTGAGCAGGGGGGGTTATCCCAGGGGGTTTCGGGTTAGGCATTGGTAGTGAAGGGTTCTCTGTGAGTAAAGTCAAGGCCCGTTCACACTGGCGCGGTGTGTTGCGGCAAATTGCTGCACTGCTACCGTAGCCTAATGAAAGTCTATGGGGAAGTTCATACTTCCCACGTTGTGGTGCGCTGCGCCGGAGGTGCACACATTTTTGCTAGGGCACCGAGCGGCTCCTGTGGTGATCTGCGTTGGCCCGGAAGTCATATTAGTCTATGGCGGCGCAGGCTTTTTAAGAAGTTGGCATCGTGGCGCACATGTGTGGAGGCGTATTTTTACAATGCGCTTTCATGCACATCCGCATACCTGAAGCAGGAAGTGACGGCAAGCTCGCATCACTTCCTGCTTGGCTGATTGCCAGATAGGAAACGCCGTGTACTAACGTGGTGTTCCCTGGAGGCCTGTTTTCGGCAATGCGGTGCGAGGGGCGCAACACCAATTTACAGTGTGAAACCGGCCTCAGGTTTAGCTATAGTATAATATCGGTAATAATTACCAATATTTTACTAACAAAAATTAACACTTTAAATAGCAGAATATCTGTAAATTTACCAATATCCTACTATCGGCACTGTTCCTATGCCCGATTTTCCACAGCTACCGAAATTCATGTACGCATTATATCCATTTATAATGCTAATAATACTATCTGTATCTTTAGATTTATAATACTAAAAATGAAGAGGATCCCTGCGATTAGGGACAATCGTAGTGTCCTGAGATGCCTCTCGTGCTGTCCGTTGAGGTGACACAAGTGTCTGAAGATTTGGCAGCTTCCAGAGAGATAATCTCGGATTTATGAAATGGTCATAGGCTGGGAGAAGTCTTACAGTTTAGCATTGACATGTCGCCAGGCAGAGTTCTGCTGAGGTCGGGCCAGTCAGGTCTGTTATGCTGGTCCAGGTCAAGGAAGGTGAACGCCTGAATACAAGTGGCAATGTGACAGATCAGGTTCAGCATAAAACAGGTCTGGTCACATGACTGCTGCTCGAGAACCAAAGAGGTCCAGTGAATAAGTGAGGACATATATGGGCAGATTCAATTCACTGTTTCTCCAACCTTTTCTCCCAGGGGATAAGTTTTCATCTTCTGTTTAAAATAACTTTTCACCACTTAGCAATTGAAAAAGTACTAGAAAGCAGGTGAAAAAGTACTGTCAAAACTATTCTGAGTATATTCTTGCTTGCTGGTAGCGGACCTGAATACAGAACTTCTTCTCTGCTCTAAAAAATAAGCAACAGCATCATAACCTTTAAAGAAAAACATTTATTTGTTACAGCTTACAGAACTCCTGCAATAAAATGTACTGTGTCTACTTCTTGCTTTCATGGAAGCAGACAAAGGGTTAACATCCTGTGTTGACATATTAGCTGTGTCTGCCAACTTCCTGTGCTGACACAGCAGACAGATTGAATTACAACTGTGATTACTTACAGATGAGGGGGAATTGGACTGAACACTTTCATTCCAGCGCAGGAGACTTGGGCGCAGCAGTGAGTAACGTCGGCGCTGTCAGACGACGGAGCTGAAGTTGCTTATAAAACACAATAATTCGGCCTCCAACAATTGCTGGAAGCTGAATTATTTCATTCCCCACCATCCATGGCGGCCTGGAGAGGCAATAGTATTTAATATAGATGGGAATTTGTGCAGGAACAGGATAAGCCATACAGGCTGTATCCTGCGCCCAAGTCTCCTGCGCCGATTCCTCTCGTACGCAATTGGGCAGGCTCTTCTCGCTAAAAACACACAGGATGCATTTCTCTTTGTTTTCCTTGTGTCCTGAAAGAGTTCAGGTCCACATTAAAGGACTCAGGAGAAAAAGTTAATTGACTAAGGGCTGTAGTGTTTTTCATAGCATATTTACCTACGTTTATTATGTCTGACAGTAAGGGCTCGCTCACACTAAGGGCGCTTTTGCCCTTTTTTTCAAGCGCAGGAGATTTTTAACAGGGCTGTGGAGTCGGAGTCGGGGCAATTTTGGGCACCTGGAGTCGGAGTTGGAGTCGTTGATTTCATAAACTGAGGAGTCGGAGTCAGGAGTCGGCTGATTTTTGTACAAAATCCACATCCCTGTTAAGTATTAGACTAAGGAGTCGAGGAGTCGGAGTCTGAGCCATTTTGGGTACCCGGAGTCGGAGTCGTGATTTCATAAACTGAGGAGTCCGAGTTGGAGTCTGAAGATTTTTGTACCGACTCCACAGCCCTGATTTTTAAAGTAGCCCACAAGACGTTGGTGCAATGAATCTCTATGAGAACGTTCATATCAGCGTGTTGCGGCCTGCAAAGCGGCCTGCAAAGCGGGGCCTGTACCATTTTTGGGGTGTTTTTGCTATAATGGGAGGTATAAGAAAATCGCAAAACGCTCACAAAATCGCTTTGTGCAACGATTGCGTTCGTGTTTTTAAGAATAAATGCATTGTATGTATTCTTTGCCAGGACAGAGTTCACTTCCTGACTTGTGTCAGGGAGCGCATTACAAAACCGCTCTGGAAAAGCGCTTAGGGTGGCCACTAATGATCCAATTTCTAGCGAAAAATCGTTCGAGCGATCAGAAATTCTGATCGGAAGTGAAATATTGTAATACATCGTTCACTACACCATCAACGAACCAATCTTTGCTTCCCATCTATCACAACCAACAAGAAAATCCAAATTTTGGTTTGACGAAAATTCATTCAGACAACATTTTTTTCACTCGTTCATAATCGATTGTGTCCACCAACAGAGGTTGTTTACAACCAATCCGATCAGAATTTCTGATCGCTCTAACTATTTTTTTTGGTAGAAATTGGACAGTTAGTGGCCACCTTTAGAAACGCAGCGTGCAGTGGAGCGCCGGGAGGGGGAAATAAAAAGCACACAAAATTGTAAGTGTGAATGAGGCCTAAAAGTTAAATAAGAATGGAGTATGTTAATATATTGGTTTAAACCCCATCTATGTATTGGTTTAAAATCTCTGACGCCACAGAAAAGCGTTCTGTTCTATTTCTGTCTCTCCCTCCTCCTCCCCTCTCCATAGAACAGAACAGTCTATCATTGTAAAACCGTCACCCCAAATGATCCATGAACGGTTGTTGTGAGTGACGGTTGCTGCAAGCGTCCCCTTTTCTCTGTTTATAGCCGGTAAATACATTTTCCATGACTTCAGTGCTATTGAAGCTATTCCACCAGGGAGCTCGCATCATGAGAATGGAACATGCACAGTTATGAGGCCAGTCAGGAAATCAACTTTTTGTTGCTTGTTTGGTGTTTTTTTTCTGTTAGTCCGGCGAAGCTGCCCCTTCAGGCACGTGCTCAAGGGCCGCTGGCGATCTGTAATTGCAGTCGGGTCTCCAGCAGGAAAAAATACTTCTCTTAATTGTTTGGAGAGCGTTCTGCTGCTTTTATTAGACAGAAATGCCTATTCTTACATAGGAGCGTGTTCCTTCCCTGTTGGGCCTTCGTGACTCCCTCAGAGAAGATTTGATGGGCGTCACAGATTTTGGAGACCTCTGTAAGGACACAGTTGCAGCTTTTTAGACAGTGAGGTTAAGGCGTAACTTATTGATGGAGTGACCTGCTGGAGGGCATTTCAGAGGGATTTGTTAAAGGGGTGCTCTAGGGGAGAACTTACCTGGGGCTTCTACCGGCCACCTGAAGCTGTTATGTCCCACGCCGTCCCCCTACGATCCTCGGTTCCCCGCCGCTGGTCCCAATAATATATTTGTCTAACAAGACGAAGAATGCTCGCTCCCCCGCGCGTCATCGTTTTTCTTGTACTGCGCAGTCAGCTCCTGATGATGGGAGCGAGCTCGTGCGGCGTGGCCGCGGCGATGCTGCTGCAGTGGGTCTCAGACGCCAATCGGACCGGGACCTGCTGCGCAGAATGGCGGATCGTTTGAGCTTCAGGTGACTGGTAGAAGCACCAGGTAAGTGTCCATTTTTTATTTTAAACAACCCACAAGAAAACCACTTTTAGAGCTTCTTCACACTGGAAGTGTTTTCGTCTTTTTTTTCGGCTGCCTGCGGTTGTTAAAAATGCCCCCCGACAGTGTGGCCAATGCATGTCTATGAGAAGGTTCATATCAGCGCGGGTCGTTCGCGATGCGGCTAGGAAACGGTGCGTGTTCCATTTTTGGGGTGATTTCAATGGAAGGTATAGGAAAATCACTGAATGGGTACAAAAACGCACATTAAGGCTATTGCGCTTCTTTTCCGGTTTAAAGAGTTCACTTCCTGGCTTGCGTCAAGGAGTGAATTACAAAACTGCTCTGAAAAAAGCTTTGAAAACCGCTAAGCACAAAAACGAATTGCCCACCCAAGCGCCGGAAATTGGGGAAAAAAAGACGCCTCAAAAATACCCCAACGCGGACGGACACGCGAATGGAACGCAATATGAACAAGGCCTGAAAGAGGAAAGTTGGTCGGTGATTGTCGATTAGTAAATCTTTCCTCTCCCTAATTTACATTCTGAAATGTATCACTGGTGGTGATGACATCTTTAGTTCTGCCACGGAATGTTCGTTACTGAGAGTTCTATGCGCACGGAGATGCTGCTTGCTTGCCAGTTAGAAACCGTCATTATTTCCCACAATGCAACGAGGTTCACAGACAGGAAATTGTCAGGACCATGGTTATGACATCACATTGTGGGAGGGATTTCACCACAATATCAGCCACACAGACCCCCTGATGATCTATTGGAGAAAAGGTGAAGCTTTCTCATGGGAAAAGGGGGTATCTGCTACTGATTAGACTAGTTCTGCTGTATCCGCAGCTCTGCAGACTATAGTTTGGCGTTAGGGAGCTTACCATACGAGATCTCTGCAATAACAGTTGAGGAATGTAAGTACAACAATGACATTTAATAATAGGCTATTGGCTTCTAACCTGACCAAACTGAAGGCTGCAGCTATTAGGCTGATTTAGTAAGTCAGTCATAATGAGAGGTTTACCATAAAGTACACCTGTCATAACAGAAATTGACACATCGTCCTTCGCATGCTATTCTCCTGACTGCAGGGACTGGATACACACCACACATAAAGAATGTAGCGTAGTCAATGGCCTAGCTATAGGTGTGCAGAGGTTGTGACTGCTCTCTCTCAACCACAATGTTAGTTCTTTATCGGTCCTGTGCTTCTAATAATCACTTCTATAGATGCTTTAAATAGTAGTAATCATTAGCAAACTGTTCCCCATCTCTTTATTGCACCTCTGAAACTGTGGTTGCCATTGGCAGGTTTTGGTGCGCTGTATCAATTTCTTATGTATAGAGTTCTTGGGGGCCCAATGTAAAACTTGCACCGGGGCCCATCGCTCCTTAAAGGGGAACTGAAGAGAGAGGTATATGGAGGCTGCCATGTTTATTTCCTTTTAAGCAATACCAGTTGCCTGGCTGTCCTACTGATCCTCTGCCTCTAATACTATTAGCCATAGCCCCTGAACAAGCATGCGGCAGATCAGGTGTTTCAGACTTTAAAGTCAGATCTGACAAGACTAGCCGCATGCTTGTTTCTGGGGTTATTCAGATACTACTGCAGAGAAATAGACCAGCAGGGCTGCCAGGCAACTGGTATTGATTAAAAGGAAATAAATATGGCAGCCTCCGTATACCTCTTACTTCAGTTCCCCTTTAACTACGCCACTTACCGTAGTATACAGAAACGTTACAACATGAACAACCGAAAATACTATAAAGAAATGGGGGGTTGGGAATGTTGACCCACGGAGGTTACAAAAAATTATAAGTTTACAGGGCACATTATTATAACTTCTCTAAACAACCCCCTGGAGGTCTGGGAGGAGTAGTGAAGGCAGAGGACAGTGATACTGTACAGGTCTGGGAGGAGTAGTGAAGGCAGAGGACAGTGATACTGTTCAATCACATATATGGCAAGTTGTTTAATTTTGGTTTCTATATTATTGTACTTTTTAGTTTTCTTCTCGTAGCACAGCAAGGGCTTAATTCACTAAACCGCGATAACTGATATCACGGTCACGCTATCGTTTTGCACGTGTTATAACTAGAGTTGAGCCGAAATTTTCGTAATTTCGCATTACTATAATTACGCATGCGAAATTTGCGATTACGATGCGAAATTACGGTAGCGTAATTGCCATTAAAATCGTAATTGAAAATACCGTAAGCGTAATTTTCAACGCGTAATTTCGCGTTTCGTTCATGCCGTAATTTCGCATTAAACGCTACCGTAATTTCGCGTTAAACCGTAACGCTCCGTATAATATAAAAAAGCCGCCGACTTTAAGGGTTAATAGCAAAGCCCCCTTAAATGATAAGAGCCTCAAATTTGGAGAATATATTAAGGAGATCAAGAGGAATAAGAGGAATAAAAATTTTTTCAAAAGACCTTATAGTTTTTGAGAAAATCGATTTTTAAGTTTCAAGGGCAAAAATGTCTTTTAAATGCGGAAAATGTCAGGTTTTTTTGCACAGGTAACAATAATGTATTATTTTCATAGATTCCCCCAAGTGGGAAGAGTTTTACTTACTTCGTTCTGAGTGTGGGAAATATAAAAAAAAAACGACGTGGGGTCCCCCCTCCCAGACCTCTTTAACCCCTTGTCCCCCATGCAGGCTGGGATAGCCAGAATGCGGAGCACCGGCCGCGTGGGGCTCTGCACCCTGACTATACCAGCCCGCATGGTCCATGGATTGGGGGGTCTCGGAAGGGGAGGGGCAGCCAAGCTTTCCCCTCCCCCTCCGAGCCCTTGTCCAATCCAAGGACAAGGGGCTCTTCTCCACCTCCGATGGGCGGTGGAGGTGGAGGCCGCGATTTCCTAGGGGGGGGGGGGTTCCTGGTGGAATCTGGGAGTCCCCTTTAAAAAGGGGTCCCCCAGATGCCCACCCCCCCTCCCAGGAGAAATGAGTATAGAGGTACTTGTACCCCTTACCCATTTCCTTTAAGAGTTAAAAGTAAATAAACACACAAACACTTAGAAAAAGTATTTTAATTGAACAAAACACATAACCACGAAAAAAGTCCTTTAATATTCTTAATTAACCATTAATACTTACCTGTCCCTTTAAATAAATGATCCCACGCAATATCCTCGGAAATGTTCTATCAGTTACAATGTAACAAAGTTATTACAATGTAACAACTTTGTTACATTGTAACTACGCCGCACCCGACGTCACTCGCCGCTCTTTTTTTTTATAGTGTAATGTTTTTTTCACGCGCAATCGCAAATTTTTGCATGAAAACGGCCATGTTTTCGCACAAAAATTTGTGATTACGCGCAAAACGATAGCGCAACTGTGATCTTAGTTATCACGGTTTAGTGAATCAAACCCCAAGTTTCATGACCATGATCATTGTTTCAGTGTTAGCGTCAGCTATGCTCTGCTTTGTTGCAATGGATTGATCTGTAGACTGATCGGGCGCTGTGTTACTTTTATAAAAAGTGGCTGTAAAGATGTGATCTTGTAATAGGCTGTTTTTCTATCTTGCCAGAATAAAAAGATTTAAAAACAAAACAACATGAACTGTGTCTACATATATTACTGTATATCCCCCCAAAAACACTTTTATGCTGTAGCCGACATTTCGCCACCACTACCGAGTGACTGGAAGCATACTTTTCATTGCCTGTATGCTCTACTGTATGCGACGATAACAGGGCATAGAGTTGCGTTGTGACATTTTTGGGACGTTGCGTTGTTAGTTTGCGTTGCGACTTTAACGTTGCATCAAAACAAAACGTCCCCAGTGTGAAAGTAGCCTTAAACTTAAGGGAACCTAAAGTGAGAGGTATGTGGAGGCTGCCATATTTATTTCCTTTTAAGCAATACCAGTTGCCTGGCAGCCCTGCTGATCCTCTGTCTCTGATACTTTTAGCCATAGCCCCTGAACAAGCATGCAGCAGATCAGGTGTTTCTGACATTATTGTCAGATCTGACAGGATTGGCCGCATGCTTGTTTCTGGTGTTATTCAGACACTACTGCAGCCAAACAGATCAGCAGGGCTGCCAGGCAACTGGTATTGTTTAAAAGGAAATAAATATGGCAGCCTCCATATCCCTCTCACTTCAGTTGTCCTTTAAACCCACCAACTGTCATGGCATGTTATGCAGTAAAGTCGTACAGAGCATCAGCCAGAGCAGCAGAATTCACTCACTGACTTATTAACACTTATTTCCAAAAAAGAAGTTTTCCAACAATTTTCAAGATTTGATAATACAGTCCTTTTAATTTAATTCCATTTTAAGTTCTGCATCTAAAGCAAGCAAATAATTAATTCTGAAAGTGGACTTGAACTTCCTGCCTGCTCTAAAAAAAATAAGCAACAGCATAATAAACTAAAGGAAAACATTTCTTGTTTACAGCTGAGACAAATCCTGCAATAAATCTGCAGTGTGTCTACTTCCTGCTTTTATGGAAGCAGACAAAGGGTCAACATCCTTTTGTTTACAAATTATCAGCTCTGTCAAGGCAGACAGCTGACACAGCTGAGAGATCAAATTACAACTTGTGATTAGTCACCGATGCGGAGAAATTAGACAAGCTAAACTTTCTAAATGCATCTGTCCTGTGCAAGAGTTCAGGTCCACTTTAAAGGTCACGTTTCTGAGCGGGGGACGGTTTTCCAGGAACTTGTAAGCCGCATTTCACGACACGATTATATAAACTGTATCTTTTCTCTCCCGGTATTGATTCTATGTACATACAGCAGTGTGTGTTTGACTTGCTATTTTTATTGCATTGGAGGTAAACAGAATAATCTCTATGCAGCATTTTCAGCAGAATGACGTGCAAATACACGTCTGGTCAATGATTGTCAAATTGGGACTTGCTTATTAAACTTCGGGCGAGTGTCAGACTTAAAGAGGAACTTCAGCCTAAACAAACATACTGTCATTAAGTTACATTAGTTATGTTAATTAAAATAGATAGGTAATATAATCTCTTACCCACCCTGTTTTAAAAGAACAGGCAAATGTTTGTGACTTCATGGGGGCAGCCATCTTTTTGGTTGAAAGGAGGTGACAGGGAGCATCAGATACAGTTCCAACTGTCCTGTGTCTTGATCACCCTTCCCAGCTGCTAGGCAACGAGAACAACAACATCAGAAATCCCATCATGCTTTGCACAGCATCAGGGGAAAAATGCCCAGGCAGTTTTCTTTGATGGGGCGGAGCTTAGCGTCTGTGCAGCTAAAAATGAGGCGTGGGTAAGAAAAACAAAGTTCTGGTGCTGTGAAACTGTTAAAGAAACGCCAAGCCTTTTCAGTGCTGCTGAGTCGATTTTTAGTCTGGAGGTTCACTTTTAAGGTATCAGGCCAGCCTGTCAGCGGCTGCTGAATCTCAGATCGTTCTGTCCTTCTATCAGAGTGGGGGAGAAAGTGGTACTTTTTGCCCCATCTTTTGTTTCTTTCGCTTGAAAAAGATCTGCAAACTTATTTCTGTTGCTTTTTTAAATTTTTCTTTCTTCTTTTGGAATTGTCAGCGACATGTGACTGTACCCAGGCCGAGTGATTGGTTGTGTGGGTACAGGACATCATGCATGCGGGGAGGAGGAGCCACAGTTGGTATACAGCCAGAACTTGGAGCATTGGACATTATGCATGCACTTGTTGCACTTAGGTCATTATGACTGGACCTAAATGGTCTGAATACTCTCTATAGCTGTTGATTACATCAGAATTATGATCACAATAATCCAACATGTAAACAGACTGTTTTGGATTGGTTGATCCTCATCAATGCATGGCATGGATTAATATGACTCTATGCGGTAGGATAGAGATGGACAGAAAACAAAGAGTTGTGGTCAATGGATCATACTCAAAATGGGAGACTGTTAGCAGTGGGGTCCCACAGGGGTCTGTTCTGGGTCCAGTGCTCTTCAATTTATTTATTAATGACCTAGTAGATGCAGTAGTGAGCAATGTTGCTATTTTTGCAGATGATACAAAATTGTGCAGAATCATCAACTCTCAGGAAGATAGGGACATATTGCAACAGGATCTGGATAGGATGGCTATATGGGCACATACATGGCAGATGAAATTCAATGTTGACAAATGTAAAGTCATGCATTTTGGTTGTACCAATGGTCTAGCACCATACAAAATAAATGGGATACAGTTGGGGACAACGAGAAGGACTTAGGAGTACTCATCGACAACAAGTTAAATAATCGTACTCAATGCCAAGCCGCTGCAGCTAAAGCGAACAAAATTTTGGGATGCATTAAAAGGGAAATAAAAACTCGAGATGCTAGCATAATATTGCCCCTGTTTAACTCTCTAGTAAGGCCACATCTGGAATATGGAATTCAGTTCTGGGCACCACATTACAAAAAAGATATTGCAGTTTTAGAGCAGGTGCAGAGACGAGCAACAAAATTGATACGTGGGATGGAAGGTCTCGCTTACCAAGAAAGGTTAGATAAACTGGGTTTATTTAGTCTAGAGAAAAGACGCCTTAGAGGAGATCTAATTAACATGTATAAATACATCAGAGGGCAATATAATAGCTTGGCGGATGAGCTTTTTGTCCCTAGGCCTTCTCAAAGGACTAGAGGACATGATCTGCGCATGGAGGAAAAACGTTTTAGCCATTTATTTAGGAAAGGGTTCTTCACAGTAAAAGTGATTAAGATGTGGAATGCATTGCCACAGGAAGTCGTTATGGCAAACTCTATACCTGCATTTAAAGGGGGCTTAGATGCTTTCCTTGCATTGAAAGACATCCATGGCTACAATTACTAGGTTATGCCTAATGATGTTGATCCAGGGATTTTATCTGATTGCCATCTGGAGTCAGGAAGGAATTTTTCCCTTTTGGGGCTAATTGGACCATGCCTTGTGGGGGTTTTTTCGCCTTCCTCTGGATCAACAGGGGTATGTGGGGGACGGGCTGAAGTTGTACTTTGTACTGGTTGAACTCGATGGACGTATGTCTTTTTTCAACCAAAATAACTATGTAACTATGACTTCAAACACCCAGAGTTACAGAGTACCCAGCAAGCTCCTGGTGACCCAGAACTCCTAGGAGTGTGTAAGGGGCTAAAAAGGACCAAAAATCCTTCTTACTAAAATATTTGCTGGGTAATCTGTAAACCAGAATTAAGGTCATACTTTGGGCCGTTTGATATTTATACCACTGTTTTAATTTATAGATATTTTTCCGATTTCTTGCTGAAGTGACCTGCTTCATATCACATCACTGTATTTCAATGGGCTCAGGGTCTGGACTCTTAGGCCGTTTTTTTCAAACGATTCCCAGAGCGTTGGGCGATTTTGCATAAGCGCTTTTCTAAGCGCTTTTGATGAGCGATAGAGGTTTTCACTTCCTGACATCAGTCAAAGAAAAAATACAATGTATTTATTCTTAAAAGCACTTGGGAAATTGCTATACAAAGCGCTTTTTCAAGCGCTTTTTCAAGCGCTTAGCGGTTTCCCTGTACCTGCCATTGAGCCAAAAAAATGGTGCAGGCAGCGCTTTTGAAAGCGGATCGGAATCGAACCGCTCAGATGTAAACACTCTCATAGGGAATCATTGCACAATCGATTTTAGGGCTATTTTCTAAAATTGCCAGCGCTTACAAAAATAGGCAAACCCTCATAGTGTGAGCAAGCCCTAACTCTTTTATACGAAAATACAGAATTTCTTTTGTTTGAACGTTGTTACAGTTCATGAACTGTTTTTTACTGTGAGCAATAATGCAGAAAGAATCTGTTGTACACATTTCATGATCCGTTTATAACGCAAGTTATGTAATAAAGTGGAATTGGATACCAGTCACCTTGCTTTATATTTGGATTGATATTTTGGGGTTGGTATGCGGCGTTTCCCCTCGTCCGTCCTCGCGGCATTGTACAGCGCCGTGCAGCGTTGGGCTGTCACACTCGTACAATTTGTCTTTGTCTTCAGCTCCCATGACAAACGCTAATTTTCTGTGGTTTTTCTTACAGCATTCTTATGACCGCTGATTTTATCGAGCTCAAAAACATTTGTTTGGATTCTTGGCTGTCATGTCTTTCAGGACTTGGGTTTGCCTTTTACCCGGATTATTATGTCAGCTTCACAGAGAACAACTTTGCGGAATGTTTCCACTTATGATCCGTCTGTTCTTTCTGCCCGATTCTCGACTCGTAGAAGCCCGGCTCTTCCGAGAACATTTGTAACGTTTTTAGGGGTGAAGGACCTTGACAGATGATTTTCTAGATTCTTCTTACCTCTCCGGATCGAGCCGTATTTTTCATCAGAGAGGTTGTCTTAGCATCGGTGACTGCTGGGATTGGGCAATACATGGATATGGATTTCTGTGGATTATGGGTTATTTCCAGTAGAAATGTTTTATTTGACAAAGTGTCACAGGAATATTGTACCTAAAGGAAATCTGCAATAATTGTTTATTTTTGGTAGTTTGGCCCCCTAGCAGTCTCTAGAACGGGTGTATGGCCCTTGGCTTGAAAAGTTTGGACACCCCTGGCTCAATATAAATTCTTTCTCTCCCTCTCCCATCTTTTTAAAGCAGAACAGGCTGCACAGCTGGGAGCCAAGCAGAGTGTCTGTACAGGGATCGTCACTTATGACTCCATGACTAACAACGGACTATACTACACTTATGATCATTTCAGGAAACTGAAGTGTTAAGTGTTTATGTAGCTCAGCTTGTAAGTTGCGTACACACACACACACATACACACACACACATACACACACATACACACACACACATACACACACATACACACACATACACACTGTAAACACAAACACATCTCACACACACACACACACACGCACACACACATAGACACACACACATAGATACACACACACACACACACACACACACACACACACACACACACACACACACACACACACACACACACACACACACACACACACACACACACACACACACACACACACACACACACACACCCATAACACATATACACACACACACCTGACACTATACAAACAAACCACACACACACCCATAACACATACACACACACACACACCTACCTGACACTATACAAACACACACCACACATACATACACATACCACACACTATATACAGTGTACACACACGCACACATACACTGTATACACACACATAACACACCACACACATCACACACACATAACACACCACACACATAACACACCACACACATCATACACACATAACACACCACACACACACACACACACACACACACACATATATAACACACACACACATATATAACACACACACACACACACACACACACACACACACACTAACACATAGCACGTAACACATAGCACGTAACACATAGCACGTAACACATAGCACGTAACACATAGCACGTAACACATAGCACGTAACACATAGCACGTAACACATAGCACGTAACACATAACACACACATAACACACACACATAACACACACACATAACACACACACATAACACACACACATAACACACACACATAACACACACACATAACACACACACATAACACACACACATAACACACACACATAACACACACACATAACACACACACATAACACACACACATAACACACACACATAACACACACACATAACACACACACATAACACACACACATAACACACACACATAACACACACACATAACACACACACATAACACACACACATAACACACACACATAACACACACACATAACACACACACATAACACACACACATAACACTCACACATAACACTCACACATAACACTCACACATAACACACACACATAACACTCACACATAACACTCACACATAACACTCACACATAACACTCACACATAACACACACACATAACACACACACATAACACACACACATAACACTAACACATAACACCACACACACACACACCCACACACACACACACACACACACATATATATAACACATAACACACACACACACACACACACACACATATATATATAACACACACACACACACACACACACACACACACATATATAACACACAACACACACACACTTTGGTGAGCTCTTCTATCCCTACCAGTCATCCTCTGATTTCTGCTATCTATCTCACCCCCTGAAATGATAGTTTTTCCTTCTGTACATTGTGTTTACGGATAAATTTCCGCTTGCCTTTTGGTATCATTAAGGTCTGAGAACTACAAGCAGAGTTGATGAAACGCAGAGGGCAGTTCCCTAGAGTTGGACGGCGCTAAGGTCCTCCAAGTTCAAGTATTCAAGTGGTGACATAAAAAAGATGCCAATCTTATCTGCCCCTCGCATGAGCTGCATGTTTACTGTAGGGGGGCGGTATTTACGGCGGGCAGTGCCAGAGATCTTACGCCACGCAGGGCAGGAGGAGGAAATGGACTAAACCCACAATCCAAATAACCTTTTGTTGGAGGTGGCTTCCCCTGTGCCAGGACACGACTGGCCTCTCTATTATCAACAAGTCGTCCAAACCGGATTGTACTCTAATTACGCCGCACATGTTTACAGATGTAGAGAGATGGTGCCAGCCAATCAAGGATGCAAGAGACCGTTTCCTCTGCTGGACAGACCTCCACCCTTACCGTCCCCAAGAGCTTCAGCGCTGTGGGCGGAGCCAAAAGGCCAGGCTCGGTCTTGCTCCGTTTGTCTTTGCAGATTTGGAACATTTAAAGGACCACTTCAGCGGGAAAAGAAAGCCGTTAAAATCTGTCTGAACGGACTAATTTTTGACTAGTCCATCCCCTCATGGGGGATTCTGAGGGATTTCTTTGTTTTCAAAAGCATTTCCTGAACGGCAGTTAAACTGCCAAAATATTAAGATAATAAAAGCCTTGCTGAGCATCCCCCATGAAGAGATGAACTAGTCCAAAACCTGTTGGTTCTGTCACACTTCTACTACCTACTGTAAGTGACAGCAACATAGGAGAAAAGTAATTTATGGCTCATTTTTACTCTGGAAGAAATGTACTTCTTCTTTCAATAAGTTTACACCTATTTAAAATGTTACAATTTTTTGTGATGGTAGTCCATTTAGCTCAGTTCCAGCCCAAAGTTTTATTTTTTTGTTCCTGTTCCAGTTTTGGTAAGCGCTATCGCTTCTAATATGTCGCTTCAGTCTTTGTCCCCATTAGGAAGATTAGTGATGTCCACTTTTCCCACCATTATTCACCTACTATCCTTGTGACTGAGTTTTTGTGCCCTCAGTAATAATATTCTCATCATTGCCATTTGCCTTCAAACAAGCTCAGAACTCTTGTGACACTTCTGCCACTGACCTCATCCACAAACCAGTCCCAGAACACCCTGTTTCTTCACATTACTCCAGGGCTAATGATCACAATGTGACGCAGATATACTAATACATACATATCAACTCCGGCCATGGGCCAAATCTGGCCCTCAGAGCCATAAAATTTGGCCCGCAAGTAGTTTCCCCACTACAATTATGTTTGGCCCACTCTAGACCACCAGGGAAGCTATATTGGAGGCGAAACCCTAGAAAACTAGGGAAGCCATATGGGGGACGTAGGGGGAAAACACTAAAATCTGGGGAACTCTATAGGGGAGGGAGGGGGCCTCTAGACACCAGGGAACTGAATGGGGAGGGGGAACCACTAAACACCACGGAACTGTATAGGGGTGGGAGGTCCACTAGACACCAGGGAACTTTATGGGGAGGGAGGAACACTAGACACCAGGGACCTGTATGGGGAGGGAGGAACACTAGACACTAGGAAACTGTATAGGGGTTAGAGGGTGGCCATTAGACACCAGGGAGCTTTATAAGGGAGGAAGGTGGCCAGTAGATATTGAGGATGGCCCGCGACTAGGTCCCAGTGTACAAATTCGTCCCGCTTTGTTTTTGCGTTGGACACCCCCGGCCATAATAGACTGTGCGGATGGTGCAGGCAGGCTGGGCTGTATTCGTTAGGTAGCCATACATCTAGCAATTTTGGCAGTCGACCGACCAAGAGACAGATCGCTCTCTGATCATATCTGATTGGTGAGAGAGATTTGTTGGCCTGCCATAAATTGAAGGCCGGTTCCCAATCAATTTAAGCATGAAATCTTGTGGGAATTGGCCTTGACGCCGCCCCCAGCCGTTGTCCCTCTAAAGTTTAATGCCCTCTGGTGACCGTGCAGTTTTACTTTACCTGTGTCCTCCTACATCCGCATTTGCGCCCCCACATGGGTGCCGCCGTTATAACGCATGTGGCGTGTGTGAAGTGTCACACCTGCGTCCCACGGGCTATATGCCGGTAACACGTGGGGTCTGAATGTAAAAATAGGTGACGGACACTCAGTGCGGGCGGCGTGACATGTAAGTATAACTGCACAGACACTGCAGAGAGGGGGGGGGGGGGACATAAACATTAGGGGGGTGACAGCGGCCGGGGGTTCCCGTTGTGTTTGACGTGCGCAATTATCGCACACCATTACCGCACCTGATCGAGCGTGTCGACCCGAGATTTTACAGATGTGCGATCGATACATGCAACCAATTTCTGCTTGAAATTGGCCAAATTGTCCATTGGGCATGCTCTTGGGGGCAACGATTTTCATCAGATTCGATAATGATTATCGAATCTATTGGTCGATCGACCGGCAAGTCTATAGATGTATGGCCACCTGTGGGGGAAGGCTAGCCACGTGGCTACCTCGCAGCTAGAGCTGGCCCCGGCGTCGCAGGTGGATAGCTACAGCAGATTTCAGGAGAATAGAAGTAAGATTTTGCGAAGAAATGCGTCTCGCACACTTATCGTAACATACCACAGATTGCTGCCAGATTATTCTCTTCTCGGCATTTCAAATGTTCAAAACATGTAGATTCCACAGATAGCGATCTATTTATACGCGTTCTTCGTATTTATATCTCCTCGTTTGGCTGAAAAAGAGGCCCTGAAATCTGAGAAGCTGCCCATTCTGTCAGTGAACAGGCAGCAGAGAGTGCAGCGGTAAGAGTGAGACTCTTGTCCACCAGCAGCGTGGGTACCGTGCGGGAACGTTACCATGAGTGCCTTGTTTGCAATACTATTTTACCTGATTACTGATAACAACAACAAACCTTTGTAAAGCGCTTTTGTAAAATGCACAAAAAAAAAAATACTTTTTCCCCTATGTTTCTGTCGCTTGCAGTAAAATCTGACAGGTTTTGGACTAGTCCACTTCCTCATGGGGGATTCTCAGTATTTACTTTACTCTTTGCAAAAAAAGAAATCCCTGTAAAGGATCTATAGAAAGAAAGCAGCCAGCCTCCGTATTTATTTGCACACTGTTCTGACAGTTGGACTGAGCAATTGCCATTCAGTAAGTGCCTTTGAAATTAAAGAAAACCCTGAGAATCCCCCATGAGGAGATGGACTAGTCCAAAACTTTGTCAGACCTCTGAGGCTTTAACTACCTTCTATAAGCTCCAGCGACATAGGAAAAAATAAATGTATTGTGCATTTTATTCTGGATTAAATGTATATTTTATACATATGAATTTGAAATTTTACAATTTTTTGCGATAGTGGTCATTCAACCACTTTATCCACCATTACAGTATATCTGTCTCCTCTGCGACTTCAAGCCATGAGAACGTAGATATATACATCCTGTAGCGGAAGCACGGCTGTGCAGGATTGGGCTCGCTCCTGTGCAAAACCTCTGGCACTGTCTGCTGCAGGGAAAGGGAATACATGTTCCCTGAGCCTATAAGATTGACTTTTAACCATTAAAATACTTTTATTTTCTTGGATCTTAGTGAAAAATACCCACTGCAACATTATTTCAGAATTAAATATCCGCACCATAAATTGTGACAGGAACATAATCTACGTTAAATTTTGTGATAAACGGTAGAAATGGCCAAACAAAATTTGTGTTTTATTTACAGTAGCACTTTTTATTTTTATACTGGAATTGGTAAAACGTGTTTTTTCCCCCCTATTTTTTTTCATCTTTTTTTCCAATTACAATGCATAGAAAACAAAATTGTTCTCTTCGGGATGCCATACAATGAAAGTCTGGCTTGTCTTGAAAAAAAGATGTATATTTCATTTAGGTGTCATAAGTAGGGATAAAGTTATTGCTGATTAAATAGGGACATAGCTAACATGTCAAGACTGCTCTGGTCTATAAGGGGGGAAGCAAGGTCTGGATGGGAAGTAGTTAAATAGCAGTGACCAGGGTGAGATGTTACGTGTGGCAGTAAACAGCAGCTCCTTCTATTGTGTTTGGCTACAAGGCGAGATCAGCAGAGCGGTTCAGTCTTGCGGATGTCATACGGAGGCCATCAAAAAACAGTTACCAGGAGAGTGAAATTAATAGCCTTGATTTGGAATTATCTGCTGTCCATCAGGTACACAGCGTTCCAGAGGAAAGGACACAACATGCGCTAAGCTCTGCCCCGCAGCAGTGAGAACGTTTTGTAATGAGTTTGGCCCCGGTGACCGTTCATTGCTCGCTAGCTGCAGTTCACACAGACTGCTCGCCAAGCCTGCCCAGAACGCTGTCTCCGCTGACTTCCTGCGCTCGCCGATAATATTTCCTCGCTCCTAGAAGGATTGTGTACTTAGCCTGGTCACTCCCCATTTCTAATGGAAGGTGGAATAAAGAATGGCTTGGCTTCAGACTGGCGAGAGGCAGCCGAGGCGCGCACCTAGGACGTGCTGGGGGATCGCTCCGAGCGGCCACTGAGGATTTTCAGAGGTCTTTTACTGTGTGTTTTGGCACTGTGCCTGAAAATCCTGTCTCACCGCTTGTGTACTGAAATTTAAAGAGAAACCGTGACCAAGAATTGAACTTCATCCCAATCAGTAGCTGATTCCCCCCCCCCTTCCCATGAGAAATCTATTCCTTTTCTCAAACAGACCATCAGGGGGCGCTGTATGGCTGATATTGTGGTGAAACCCCTCCCACAATGTGATGTCATGACCATGGTGCTAACATCACACTGTGGTAGCCTTGTTGCATTGTGGGAAACATTTGTTTACAACTGCCCAAAAAAAAAGCAAGCAGCATCTCCTTCCACTGAGATCACCTGCCAGCAGTAAAAATGTCACCATGTGATAAATTCCAGAATGTAAATCAGGGAGAGGAAAGCTTTTACAATGGTTAAACACTGACTAAATCATTTATACATAATTATTGTAAAAATAAAGCACTTTTTTATTACATTATTTTCACTGAAGTTCCTATTTAAACCTAAAGCCTATAATGATCAGTAATCGATGGTTAGGATGACTGTTCTGAGAACGAGCGCTGTACAGACACGCTGTACGGCTGTAGTGGAGCAGTGTGTGCTGCTTTGCAACATTATGGCAGATCACGAAACAGCATTGTGAGACAGCTGTACACATACTAGATTCCTAGCTGAAACCGTGCACAACGATCGTCTTGCCCAAAGGACAAGGCCTGAAGGCTCGTACCCACGCCGCAACTTTTTGTGCCATTTTTCTGAGGAACGGCATTTTTTTTGCACGACGAGCAATCATTCTTTCGATCTCGCACCATTAGTATGTGCGCGCGATTAAACAAACTACGTTTTGCGATGCGCGGCGATTATGACCATCATGGCAGATCAGGTCTTTAAGATCCCTGATGACACCAACGCAAAGTGCTACGATCGTTTGACCTCCCATTTGCACCCGTTGTGTGCCTTGCGTGACGTCACATGTTTTTCCGGCGTCTTCAGGTAGGAGTATTCCGCTTAAGTCTGGCATCAGCGATTGCGATTTATGATGTGAACAAGGTCTAAAGGCGGCCATTAACAATACAATCTCCCGAATGATGGATCTATTGGATCGTGAGCTGTTAATGGTGTCTGTCGACCATGAACTATAGTTCTATCGATCATTCCTAATTTAGGAGCGGTCCTTTTGGTCTGATCGGGTTGCTTATCCTTTCCCCCTCTGTTGGATTACGATTGCAGAGATCGATCGTTCTGGAACTGGATCGTTCATAGACACCATAATGCGTTGCCGCTAGAGGGTTTCCCTTTTGGAATAATAGCTGTAGAAGAACTTTACATGGAAGAGAAAGTTCAGACACATAAATCTGACCTTTATCACAGTTCTGCACAACGTGTGAAGGCGTGGCAGCGGCTCAGAAGACTGGCAGCATTACTGCTGTACAACGCGACTATATTATGCAACAGTCACAGGGGAGGAGCTTAATCAGAACTCTGGGGAATGTGTAAAACCAAACTGATGTTGTTCAGGAAACAATGTAACTACGAAATCCCCTTCATAGTCTCTAATATACATTTTATATGTTCCGTCCGGGCAGAATAGATGGCTGCTATTTTTAAACCAATGCTCCTCTTTGTGACTGTCTATAAATTTGTCCTTTAATGGTACAATTTTTCCTTTAGATTCAATCTTTCGACGCAATTTTTATGAACGAATTGCATCGAAATTTGCGCTATGTTTGGCGCAAATCAATGTTAAACAATTCTTTGGTCAATTACAAAACAGGAAAGAAAATTGATCAGAAATTTTGGATTTTATGATCGACCTTCTTAAATTGTTCCGATAATGGGAACAATCGATAATTGCCTTCTGATTAGTTTTGATGTTTACAAATTGCGCAGAAAAAATCCAATCTGAAGAAAATTTGTACCGTTTACTCTTGCGTGTTTTGTCCAATCTGCTGGATTCTGGCTTTTCTTTGCGTATTCAGACTTTTTTTTTTTTTTTTTTTTTGCATCGTCCTGTTTTTTTTTTATTTTTTTACATATCATCATCATCATCATCATCCCACTTTCCCAGCATGCCTGTGGGTATACATGAAAGGCTTCTAGGCACACTGGACTTCTCTTGGCACAGGCGACCAGTCTATGCCCCCTGAGATCGTGATCGTGTCGGCTGCAAGCTTACTTGGCAGTGCGATTTTCCTAGGTGTTTCTTACGGTTTGCGGCACTCTGTGTTTCCAGACACATCTATGTGACGTAAGAGACGTGATGCATTGATGGGCGAGACGGAAAACGATCTGATCGTTAAACGATGCAGAACGTGCAACAAGTGCCGTAGACACCACCTGCTAGAAAACTTGCTGAAATAAGCCTTTTTCCCACGGCATAAAAAATAGCACAAACCGAATGACAAACGACAGATTGTTACGATATTAGTGGGATAATTTAGCAATCGATGTGTTTCGACAAACTATCTACAGTGATTCTCGTCATAATGGATCTGATCGGCAGATAAGCTTTCACATTCCGCAGTGTGTGCAGAGCTATGATTATTTTTACAGTGTACAGAGCTACGATTATTAAACCATGTACCCATGAAGTCTACGGCGGTTGTCCCGCGTTCTGCAATGTTTAACGATCAAATCGTTTTGCATATCGCCAGTCAATGCAACATGTTGTTGACGCCACGCAGATATCGTGAAAGATCACTGGGTGATTCCCACAACCTATTTCAGTGGGTACATAACTTTTAAAAATGCAGATCACGTTATTTATACGTTACGCAGAAAAAGTGGGATCAGCGCAATTCTTAATTTTACTGGTAGCGCGCCCAGGCTATGCATATGCATAGGTAGGTTTTAGTTAGTGTTAGGTCCCCTCCCATGGAGGAAAGACTTCTTCGACAGTGGGAGGGACGAGTACCTAACAAATTGCATTGCAAGCTGTTAGTGGAAACTAACATCCTCCAAGTGGTAGACAGGTTGTATGTGTGCTCATTGTGTATTTGTATCCCATGAGTGGGGTCTGCACTTTTTTGCAGGTAAGCATAAAAAGGCTTTGCGATTGAAAAAAAGGCATCCTACCTAATAATTTGCAGGTGTCCCTGCATCCTGTCCGTGTGTCAGTGCTTTTGGCCTACTGCGCATGTCAAGCACTGATAGCCATTGGGACAGGACGCAGGGCGGGCCGGCCCGGCGTATGGGCGCGCGCGGTGGTGACAGACCTAGAGCCCGTTTTCAAACGGGTTTAGGTCACTAGCGTGATTATAAAATCGCAGAACAACGCAGCCATTGTACACACTGAAAATTGGAAAAGCAGTGCTATACAATTGTTGTTTTTTTTAATCGAAACTCTACTTGCAATTTTTGTGCAATTGCGATTTTTGCTGAGGCTATCTTTTCCTGGATTCCTAATTGTTTACCTACAAAAACGCAACGAAAATCGCATGCATTGCATTTTTTCAAATGCAACGGTTAAAAAGCACAGCAGTCACTACGATTACGTTTTCCTAAAAATACATAGATAGCACCACTGTGTACAGGCCATCACTATTTTCAAGATTTTTCAAAAGACCTTGCGATTTAAAAAACGCAGTGCAACGCAGCCAGTGAGTACAGGCCCTTAGCTGTATATATTGTGATTATGGTTTGCGATCCAGTCAAGTTACTCGAGGTCAGGCGGTGATCCTGTACAGATCAGTTTAGGAGATCTCAGCCTCTGTTACGATGATCTGTCTCCTAAACGCTCCCAGTCACCGCCCTCCGGCTCGTAAATGTCAGAAAACGTTTAACCGTTATCTGCGAACAGATCAGAACAAGGAATGATTCCTCGCGGCCGCTGACACTGCCTGGAGCGCAGAGGAAAAGTACTTTGTAGAAGTTTATGATGATGACACATGAGCTGTTATGAAGTGATGTGTTGAGCAGACCTAGTGACAATCACGTCTGTCAGACTTGTACTCAGCATTTATAGAGCCGTATGAAGATAGAAGATTTCACGTATGTTCTTGTCCTCAACGCAGGTCAGTACCTGCCACAGTCATACATTTATGGGTGCCTGTATAGTCCAGGGGTTAAGAGGACCTGAACTCTTGTACAGGACAGAAGGAAACCGCAGAGAAATGATGGTGAATGAATCTTCCTTTAGGAGCTTATTCCCTCATATCTAAGGGATGTGTGTTTATTTAATATACTTATTGGGGCGAAAGTAGCATAGAGAAGCAAATTTCAGGAAAATACTGAATGAGATGGCTCATTTTGGTTAAGCCAAGTATTGTCTTCATGGACACACATGAAACAAGTTTTGTTTTAATTGTTGTTTTTTATTTTATATGGGGCTAATATCTGAACATATTGCCCGTTTGTTAGATTTAACTTGGTTGAGATTTACCTGTTATTTTTCTATTCTTTATAAAAAAACTGAGTGTTGTGTATTTCATAACACAACAATGCTTATACTGTAAACAATTGCACTCAATAAAAAGTTTTGAAAACTATAAAAAAAAGAGAAATTCACCCTGTATGTATTTAGAGAGTTTAGCCTGTCTAATTACCCCTCATCGGTGACTAATCACCACTGTAATTTGATCTCTCAGCTGTGTCAGTTGGTCGCCTTAGCAGAGCAGGTAATTTGTAAACACAGGCTGTTATCCAGGGCTTTGGAGACGGAGCAATTTTGGGTACCTGGAGTCGGAGTTTTCATAAACTGAGGAGTTGGAGTTGGATGATTTTTCTACTGACTTCACAGCCCTCGTGTTAACCCTATGTCTCCTTCCATGCAAGCAGGAAGTTGACACACTGCAGATTTATTGCAGGATTTGTATCAGCTGTAATAAAGAAATGTTTTACTTTAAAAGTTATTATGCTGTGGCTTATCTTTTAGAACAGAGAGGAAGTTCGGAGTTCGGGTCCGTTTTTAAATGCACAAAGAATGCGATGTGAAATTATACAATTTTCAGCTTTGTTCCAACTTGAACGTGTGAAGCCATTTTGCAGGGAATTATTATTATTATTATTATTATTATTTAGTATTTATATAGCGCCGACATATTACGCAGCGCTGTACAATGTATGTATATATATATCTTGTCACTAACTGTCCCTCAAAGGAGCTCACAATCTAATCCCTACCATTGCCATATGTCTATATTATGTAGTGTAAGTACTGTAGTCTAGGGCCAATTTTAGGGGATGTGGGAGGAAACCGGAGTGCCCGGAGGAAACCCACGCAGACACGGAGAGAACATACAAACTCTTTGCAGATAGTGCCCTGGCTGGGATTCGAACCAGGGACCCAGCGCTGCAAGAAGAGAGAGCTAACCACTACGCCACCGTGCTGCCCATTATGGGGCATACACATATCACATTTTGATCAGCCAATGTTTGTCCAGTTTTCCAAGTTCCATATAGTAGAAGGGCCATCAGATTTTGAATACTATAAACAAATTGTGCAGGTAAGCTCTCTTACTGCAGAGGTAGTGAAATTCACCAATTGAAGTAGTGAAGAAACCAATGACAGTACATTTGTATACGCACCTGTACATAGAACACCCCTGTGCTAGGTACACACCATACAATTTTACATTCCATAGATAATTTCCAACATGTCCAATATTATCGTTTTACCGCTTGGTTTCTCATAGAAGTGGATGTAAATTGATAAGAAATAATAAGAGAATCGAGCGGGAATTCAGGCGGAAATCCGAATAAAAAATCGATCGAACGGCAGAATCGACCAATCGAATCGTGTGTATCTACCATTACTCCAGCCTAACAGCCACTTCCCTCCCCCCACCTCCCTCCCAACTCCTATCTTCCTACTACTAACACCAGCTGAGTGTTACAACCCATCCAATGCCGTCCACTCTACCTCGCCGCAAGATCTGCCGTTCTATAAAGTTCAGCTACTCAGTAACCTCATGCGCTGCTGGGACACTAATTACCACCGCTGCTCCCACCGCTAAACTGGAGCTTGGCAGTGCCAAAATTACTCACTAGATGACGCAAACGACGTGGTGAGGCGCAATTCCGAATGGCCTGTGTGCCATAATTCCTATTTGTGACTCCAAGTATATCTCTCCATAGACAGAAATGGAGCCCTAGCTAGGCTAACAGTTTTTGCCCAGCACTGTTGGTCACCTGGCTTTTTTTAGTAAGATTTGGTGGGGGCTAGCATCCACCAGGCCCCTAAACTCGCCCCAGGTGCCTAGTATTGCCTGGTGGATGATCCAGCTCTGCCCATAGAGGTCCTGGAAGCTGATGTAGATGTTTTGCGTAAGCCAGTGCTGACCCCCATTGCGCATGCTGACTGTGCATATCTCACAATGGGCTTGATTCACTAACTAGTGATAACTCAGTTAGCAAGTGTTTAGGCTTTGCACGTGCAAACAAGGGTGCTAAGTAGTTTGCCCGGGCAAAGCTGTTGTTGTTCACGTTCTATTTTAGCGCGCGCACCGTGTAACGTGGTGCGTGCGCTACGCCATACGCTCCCTTGGCGTGCAAAATCAGCCGCTTTACGTGCAAAGTATGCTTATCATGCTACTTAGCACGCGAAGCGGGTGATTTTGCACACAAAGTGCTGCGCAGAAAAACTTTAACTTTACGCGCACAAACTCTTGCGCGCATATTAGCACGTGAAGATGCAGATTGCACGTGCTAAGGGTCTTTTCACTGGCGTGCTAACATTAAGCACGCTTTTGTGAAACCACAAGCCCCATATTAGCAATCTCAGCCCCATTCTGCTATCTAGACATTGAAATCCCATTATTGCCATTGATCTTCCTGCAGTTTCTTATTTGCTTTGCTCAGTCTTCCCAGACAGGACACACAGCAGATTCTCTTGTGAGGGAATTCAGGTCCCTAAAATCACATTTTCCACACAAGTGAGCTTGCACCATGCTTTGTATAAATAGGGGGGTTACGGCTCTGAAGGTACAGCCTGTCAGGCAGAAACGCCTTTGTTTTGCCTTTCTGAAAAACACGATTTTGACACTCAATCATTTCTGCCGGTTTCATTTTTTTTTTTTTACTGTAAAAATGAGCTTACACTGAAAGCGGACCTGAACTCAGAACATCCTCTCTGCTCTGAAAGATAAGCAACAGCATAATAACCTTTACAGAAAAACATTTCTTTGTTACAGCTGATAGCAATCCTGCAATAAATCTGCAGTGTCTACTTCCTGCTTTCATGGAAGCAGGCACAAGGTTAACACCCTGTGTTTACAAATTAGCTGCTCTGCCAAGGCAGCACGCTGACACAGCTGAGAAATCAAAGTACAGTGGTGATTAGTCACAGATGAGGGTGAATTAGACAGGATAAACCCTCTAAATACATACAGGGTGCATTTCTCTGTTTTCCTTCTGTCCTGTGCAAAAGTTCAGGTCCACTTTAAAGGGGATATCTGCAGAGAAACTTCAATGAATAGTCCTGTTTGTAAGTCGCTAAGCTTAGCCTTGTGCACATAAATGGAATCGGATCGAGGAGGTCATTCGTGGCCATCGCCAATCTAGCGTGATCTCTAAACGACAGGGACTCTCACTCGGACCGCCAGAAGCAATTCTTCGTGGACTGCACCATCATCCTCCTCCCCCATCCATCACAGCGGCGGATCTGTATATTCTAATGAGTTGCTGCCAGCATTGTTTACTTAATTTAGAAAAAAATCATCACAAGAAATTTAGAACAATGAATTAATTGACGTTCTATCCTTGAACAGGTGGCTTACCCCAATGATATCACAGGTATAAGGTAAGCAGAGAATGTATTTGCACTAGGCCAGCTTGTTTCGTGAACATACAACTAACTTCATCCGGCTGAATATCAGTGCCAGGATACAACATTAGTCTGGCTCTTAAGGGGTTTGGCGAAGCCTGAAAATCTGTCGAAACATCTTAACATATTTGAATCCGCAACAACCCCCCCCCCCCACACACACACACACACTTTGTCATCCTAGACCATACACATCAAACTCCGTCCCGTGGGCCAAATTTGGCCTTCAGAGCCATTACATATGGCCCTCAAGTGGTTTCCCCACTTTGCATTATGTTTGGCCCACTCTACACCACCAGGGAAGCTATATTGGAGGTGAAGCCCTAGCACACCAGGGAAGCCATATGGGGGAGGTAGGGGGAAAGCACTAAACACCAGGGAACTGTATATAGGAGGGTGGGGACCTCCAGACACCAGGGAACTGTATAGGGGAGGGAGGACCACTAGACACCAGGGAACTGTATAGGGGTGGAGGAGGACCACTAGACACCAGAGAACTGTAGGGAGGAAGGTGACCAGTAGACATTGATTCCCGCGACTAGGTCAGAGTGTACAATATTGGCCTACTTTGTATTTGAGTTTGACACCCCTGTCTTAGACCCTTATTTTTGGATAAACTGTTATAAAGAAAAGTGGAACCACTTTCCAGAGCAATCAACCAGGTTTTGACTTTTGAAGGAACGATGCAAAGGTCGGGGTGCAGGGTCCAGTGATTGATAAAATATGGCAGATCACTCATTGGTGGGTAAAGACAAGTAAATTCTTTAAAGAGACTCTGTAACAAAATTTTGAGCCTTATTTCTTCTATCCTATAAGTTCCTATGCCCGTTCTAATGTGGTCTGGCTTACTGCAGCCTTTTCTAGTTGCACTGTCTCTGTAATAAATCTTATCTGCTTTCCTCTGTCGGCTCTGTCGGGCTCAGGCTGGAATGTGTGGAATGTGCAGCACTGCTTGTCATTGGCAGAAGCTTTACACATCCTCTCCAAGCTCTGCATGAGTCACACAGTAAGCTGTTCTCAGCCTATGATACTCTGGTTAGAAGCCATGTCAGAAGACTGCCTAAAACTGGCAATTACAAGCCAGGATTGCAGCAGAGAGTGACAGAAACAGCACAGAGGGGCCCAGCAGAACATAATGAAGAGAATGGTATGCTTTTTATTGTAAGGATTTTAGAGTCCAGATTCTCTTTATTAATATCCTTGTGAAGGTCTCTGAGAATATCTATAGGCTGAGCTGCCCCTGCAAGCTGTGATCTGTACTGCTAGCGGAAGACTTGGAGTCAGAAGTGAACCTGTACTTGGAGTGAGACTTGTTGTTGTTTTTTGTACGATTTTTATGACTTATCTGAGAACAGACTTTACGGTAGAGAACTATTCTTCCTTGACACATTTGGAACCAGATCAAGAACAAAGGTTTTGTATATAAGCGGATATAAAACTAATTGTACTGAAAGTTCAGACGCAAGTCCACAGCTCAGGAGAACAGTCTCCCTGACTCACTTCCTGTACCAATCTGCCGCAGCCAGAACTTTATCTGATGAATCGCTATCTTTGTCACCTACGGCCACACTGAGGAGACCTGGAGAGTGAACACCATCTCCTCCATCAAATTTCAGAAGTTATTTATTGTATTTAGAAAGCGCCAAATTACGCAGCGCTGGACAATATTTAGGGGTGACATACAGCAATAATACAATACAGGAATACCTACAAACCAGATCACACAACACAGTATGAGTACAAGGTAATGCTTAGTCACTGGATGGGAGCATGGAGATCACACAGCACAGTATGAGTACAAGGTAATGCTTAGTCACTGGATGGAGCATGGAGATCACGCAGCACAGTATGAGTACAAGGTAATGCTTAGTCACTGGATGGAGCATGGAGATCACGCAGCACAGTATGAGTACAAGGTAATGCTTAGTCACTGGATGGAGCATGGAGATCACGCAGCACAGTATGAGTACAAGGTAATGCTTAGTCACTGGATGGAGCATGGAGATCACGCAGCACAGTATGAGTACAAGGTAATGCTTAGTCACTGGAGGGGAGCATGGAGATCACACAGCACAGTATGAGTACCAGGTAATGCTTAGTCACTGGAGGGGAGCATGGAGATCACGCAGCACAGTATGAGTACAAGGTAATGCTTAGTCACTGGATGGGAGCATGGAGATCACACAGCACAGTATGAGTACAAGGTAATGCTTAGTCACTGGATGGAGCATGGAGATCACGCAGCACAGTATGAGTACAAGGTAATGCTTAGTCACTGGATGGAGCATGGAGATCACACAGCACAGTATGAGTACAAGGTAATGCTTAGTCACTGGAGGGGAGCATAGAGATCACACAGCACAGTATGAGTACAAGGTAATGCTTAGTCACTGGAGGGGAGCATGGAGATCACACAGCACAGTATGAGTACAAGGTAATGCTTAGTCACTGGATGGAGCATGGAGATCACACAGCACAGTATGAGTACAAGGTAATGCTTAGTCACTGGATGGAGCATGGAGATCACACAGCACAGTATGAGTACAAGGTAATGCTTAGTCACTGGATGGAGCATGGAGATCACGCAGCACAGTATGAGTACAAGGTAATGCTTAGTCACTGGATGGAGCATGGAGATCACACAGCACAGTATGAGTACAAGGTAATGCTTAGTCACTGGAGGGGAGCATGGAGATCACACAGCACAGTATGAGTACAAGGTAATGCTTAGTCACTGGAGGGGAGCATGGAGATCACGCAGCACAGTATGAGTACAAGGTAATGCTTAGTCACTGGAGGGGAGCATGGAGATTAGGCAAGTTAGGTTCACTCAGATCCATAGGATGGGTTCACAGTAATGGAGGTGCATGAACAGGTCAGAGACACAAGGAGGAGGACCCTGCCCAAAGGCTTACAATCTAGAGGGAGAGGTAGGGACACGAGAGGTAGGGGACCAGAGTTCAGCTGTGGGTTTAGAGCACTTGTGAGGGGTGGTAGGCCAGAGTGAAGAGGTGTGTTTTGAGGGCCTTCTTGAAGATGCTTAAGGAGGGGGCAACCTTTGGGAGAGGTAGGGAGTTCCGTAATGTTGGAGCAGCTCTTGAGAAGTCCTGGAGGCGTGCATGGGACTGGGTGATGCGGGGGGTGGTCAGGCAGAGTTCATTGGAGGAGTGGAGTGAGCAGCTAGGTGTGTACCTCTGAGTAAGATCGGAAATGTAGAAAGTTAAATAAATAAAGTTATGTCTAAATGATGAAATGTTTTGCAAACCTGTTTATTTTAAGAAATCTGATCACTGAGTTTCATTGACTTGAGTATTCCCGCACCAGGTTGCCTTCTGGGAGATTGGGTGTGGCTTCTTTCCACCCCACCCAATCAGGATGCTAAAGGGTGGTGTGGCAGCCCTGCCAGTCAACTCTCCAACTTGTTGTGCTGTAAATTCTTGGAATGCTTTCATCTCTCTCTGCTAGCAGAAAATATAGATACTGAAAGCAGAAGTCCTCTGTTATTGTCTCACACTGCCCCCTAGTGACAAGTGGCCATATATACAAACTACAGCAGTACTAATTAGAAGCAAGGAAATGTAACAAGTAAGAAATATAAAAATGTACTAAAATAAATTGGCCTAGAGCACTTGCAAACCTCTAAATAAATTGGCTGCTAAAGGGTCCAAAAGTAATTAAGTCGGACAGGGCCTTAAAAAAGTCTTGGCTGTTAGGTGGCCAACATGGCGTCTAATTTAATAACTATCACATGCAGATGACTTGCTTAAGGCAGAGAACCAAGTGAAATGTTTTTCTGGATTTCGCCGCACCTTTTTATAAAGAGGCCTTTTTTTAGTCTTCGTGTTTCCAAATCACGCACCTAATCTCAATCAGAATATAGTTACTGTCTTCTGTAATCCTTCTTGTGTTGTGGATACAGACGTGTTGTCTTTCCCAGGGTGCATCTGGGCACTCTCAGGACATTAGTCAGTGCATGAACTCTGGCCCCATTTACTCTCTCTGGCTTCAGCTTGCGAGAGGGTCCCGCATTCAGGTTTTAGCATGGAGATGAACTCCCCACACTGGTTCCTTATCAGTCACTTGAACCCGTCTGTACCTAGCGAGTAGACGAGGCCAGTCCCCTCGTGTCACATGAGAAAGCATCCCGTTATGGAATGCAAAACATCCATCGAAGGCAAAATAGAGCTGAGCCTTATGTGGGTTACCTGAAATAAAAGCAGAAAAACAAAAGCGTGCTCTCACTTGTCCTCGGCTGCTGGAGTTCCTGCAGAAGACGTGATGTCCCGATCCTGGGATTGTGGGAGTATGTTCAGGGGCGGTGGGACTACAGGGGGCGCTGCTGCTTCTGGGCCCGATAGGACAGGGGTCCAGGGCTGTGGAGACATCTAATAAGTTTATACAATGCCGATGCTGAAATATAAATTCATTTCAGCAAGCAAGAAAATAGACATGACTCCTGGTAGACTCAAAGCGCCAGAGCTGCAGCCACTAGGGTGCGCTCAGTAGGCAGTAGCAGTGTTAGTGAGTCTTGCCAAAGACCTCCTCACTAATTAGGTGCTGGATTACTGAACAGGAAGATAAGAGATCCGAACCCTGGTCTCCTTTGTTAGAAGCAGGGATACAGAGGCGCCAGTAGGATAAAACAAGATAAAAGGTTTAAAACGGTTTAGGTGGCGGTGGTGGACCGTCCACACACAAACAGACAAAAAAATCGCTGTACAGAGGTGCCAAGCTATCAATATACTCAGAGCTGTGAGATACTCCGTTCGTTTATTGCCTGATGAAGCGGGATGTTTGCCCGTGAAACGCGTTGCACTTTTATGTAGGAGTATGTGAATAAATTGTGAATTTTTTTTCTACAATCAACAGCGATTTTTTTGTCTGTTTGTGTGTGGACGGTCCACCACCGCCACCTAAACCGTTTTAAACCTTTTATCTTGTTTTATCCTACTGGCGCCTCTGTATCCTTGCATATTAAGTTGTCCACCCTTGGTGGAAGGGTGATATACCCTCTTTTCCTATCTACAGAGAGCGACATCTTAGTCCTGAGTGGGGTCAGGCTTAATCTCCCCACCTGCGTATACAGTGGTTGCCTTAGAGCAACCCAGGTTTGTAAGTATAATACTTACTTTTAACATTTTTCTCTATTTATACAACATACTACACTATATTGGGCTCTCGGTCTCCCTTTTCTCATTTGTTAGAAGCAGAGCTCTTAAAGGATACCAGAGGTGACATGTGACATGATGAGATAGACATGTGTATGTACAGTGCCTAGCACACAAATAACTAGGCTGTGTTCCTTTTTTTCTTTCTCTGCCTGAAAGAGTTAAATATCAGGCATGTAAGTGGCTGACTCAGTCCTGACTCAGACAGGAAGTGACTACAATGTGACCCTCACTGATAAGAAATTCCCCTTTTTACCTCTTTCTTGCTCTCAGAAGCCATTTTCTGCTAGGAAAGTGTTTTATAGTTGGAATTTCTTATCAGTGAGGGTCACACTGTAGTCACTTCCTGTCAGTGAGTCAGGACTGAGTCAGCCACTTACATACCTGATATTTAACTCTTTCAGGCAGAGAAAGGAAAAAAAGGTACACAGCATAGTTATTTGTGTGCTAGGCACTGTACATACCCATGTCTATCTCATCATGTCACATGTCACCTCGGGTATCCTTTAATCAGTACACCATCCAGCCAATATTTTGCTATTACCTTATCTACAGTCAGAGGCGTAGCTAGGTTTTTTTAGCGCCCGGGGACAAATGCAGTTTTTGCACCACCTCGGCACTCCTGTGGCGCACAGGTAGCCTATTACGGGGGGAGTATATTTTTTGCCAAAACGATTAGCAATAAGTGGACACTGAACTAACTCAATAATGAATCTGTGGGGTCAATTGACATAAGTGGAGCACTCGATCATGGGGAAAAAAAAAATAAGCGCACTGAAAGTAGGTACTTTATCAATGTTGAGGAAGGGAGGGCTGCAGGGAGGCGGGGGTTAAATAAGGAGTGGGCAGAGAGCAGGACAGAGCGGGGAGAAGATCTGCAGCTTCTTATTGATAGTGCTGCCAGGTCCGGGTGGCATTGGGGATGGTGCAGTCCGATCCAGCGCCCCCCCAGATGCTGCGCTCGGGGACAGATGTCCCCCCTTGTACACCCTTAGCTACACCTCTGTAGTAAAGTCCTGGTTTTCCGGCACAGACGGGGATTGCCGGACGCCGGATATGTGTCATTTCCGGGTTGCCTGAGAGTCCAAGCGATTGGGGCCTAAATGACACTAACCTTCCCCCCCCATAGAACAAATGCAGAGCAGCACGCAGTGTAAACCACTTATGACAGCTCTGGGCGCAGGTCCTCTTCACTTCCGCAGCTCCCAGCTTTGCTGCATCCGCTCTGTATGGCTCAGATGCATGCATGTCACCCGATGCAGGTCAGGTGACACATCAGAAGCTGTACGAATCATGCAGAAGGCAGCTGCAGGAAATGGAGAGTAGCGCCACCCCACGGTTTTTTTTTTAAGTGATTTCCACCATGTGTGTTCTGAAAAATGAGAGAGGCACGCCACCATAGCTCCTCCCGCTAACAGCTGGTTAGTTGAGGCTGGATAGTGTACTGGTTAAAGCAGTAGGATCAGCCATACTATGCCGGGGAAAAAAAACACATAAGTAGATAAATACTTGACCTACTTACATAACACATGTATTGTACTGTCCACCTTTTTCATTTCAGTGAATGTTATATAGTAAATTACGAGAATTCTGTTCCTGGTGGGGGCCATGTCTTTTGCCCACAGTAAAGGCTAACTCGTGATGTCATTTCTGCCCTTTTACTTTTTTTCTTGTCTCCTCCAATCGCTGAGTCGCCTCAGCCTTGCTTGTAAACACAAGTGAGTAGGGGATCAGGTTTCAGATAAGAAGCTGGCAGGGAAATAAAGGGAAGAGGAGGAATAGATTATAGATAAAAAGAACCCCCAGCATGCAATTCTTTGGCACGACTACTAAAGGGCCAGTGCTCCTTAAGTATGTGATAACTCCAAATCATAACAGCAGAAAAAGTTTTGAATGCAGTTTTGAATGCAGGATTAGCATCTTTATCACTTAAAGGGGAACTGAAGAGAGAGGTATATGGAGGCTGTCATGTTTATTTCCTTTTAGACAATACTAGTTGCCTGGCAGCCCTGCTGATCCTCTGCCTCTAATACTATTAGCCATAGCCCCTGAACAAGCATGCAGCAGATCAGGTGTTTCAGTGGTTCAGACTTCTAAGTCTGATCTGACAAGACTAGCTGCATGCTTGTTTCTGGTTTTAATCAGATACTACTGCAGCTAAATGGACCAGCAGGGCTGCCAGGCAACTGGTATTGATTAAAAGGAAATAAACATGACAGCCTCCATATACCTCTCTCTTCAGTTCCCCTTTAATGCACTCAGACCAGTTGCTGTTGAAATTTGATTTTTATGGTGACGATACCGCTTTAAGGGATCTGACATAGGGGACCAAGGTTCAAATCTCTGCTCTTCCTGTTCAGTAAACCAGCACCTATTTAGTAAGGAGACCTTGTACAAGACTCCCTAACGCTGCTACTGCCTACTGAGCGCGCCCTAGTGGCTGCAGCTCTCGCACTTTGAGTCTTCCAGGAGAAAAGCGCAATATCAATGTTATTTGTCTGGTCTTGAGACTGCCGGTTTGGTAGAATCCTGGATAACTGGCACTCTACCGGTTAGTATTATTTTCAGTAGTTAGGTGTTGAAAAGTTATTTGGTTGGTGAGAATACTTAGCAGAACAGGTGATTGAATAGGAGCCCCTAAGGGAAGAATCTAGCAGAGGATCAGGTCAGGCAGGTCTGCCGTGTCACTATGAATGGAGCTGTCCCTCAGGCTGGATTGTATGGATGGGATTTGCTGTGTAGTACCAGCAGCTGACCTACAGCTTTCTCGTGCTGACAATGCGTCGGTTATCTTTGTTAGAGAAGACACTATCTCCCTAGACATTCCGGCTGGACCTGCTGTGCCTGTTGTTCTGTCTGTCCCCTGTTGTTTCAGCTGAGTTATCTCTGCTGGTGGTAATCAGAAGAATCTCACCTTGCTACTGCATTCTTCAATGCAATATATTGTATGTTATTTCTCCATGTTTGCTGTTGGATTATGCTATGTCTTATGACTAAACAGATTTCATTTCATAATTTGATAGCTTAAAAAGGAGCTGTCAGCCATACTATCTCAGGAAAAAAAACCCACATATAGAAGTAGATACTTGCTCTACTTACATAACGTATTGCACTGACCACGTTTTCATTTGAGTGATTTTCTACAATAAACAAAAAGAGAGAATCCTTCTTCGAATTTCCCATTTTAAGTGTGGCTATTTTGAAGCCAATTCTGATGTCATTTCCTCCCTTACTCTCCTCTGCCTGATTGTGTATGCATTGCCCGCCCTTCACTATAGAAAGTGCATTGTCTCAGCATGATAAATATTGGCCAATCAGAGAGGAACAGAGGTGTGGGAGGGGAAAACAGAATGGAAAGAGGCTTCAGCCAACCAGGCTGCATTAGTTAAGTCTGAGGGGAAGTAGAGAAGCAAAAAAGGACAACCCAGCATGCATTGCAACTTCTTTTTGTGTACCAAATTTTGTGTGTACCAAATAAGAGTCGGGTAAACTGGGGAATGATCATTTATCAACAAGAAAAGTAATAGTGATTTTAACTTATGGATTGCCGGGTTAGCACCCTTATTACTTGATCTATCTTCCAGCAGTAGTGTCTGTATAACATAGGAAACAAGCATGCAGTTAATCTTGTCAGATCTGACATTGTCAGAAACACCCGATCTGCTGCATGCTTGTTCAGGGGCTATGGCTAGAAGTATTAGAGGCAGATGATAAGCAGGACAGCCAGGTAACTGGGATTGTTTTGAAAGGAAATAAATATGGCAGCCTCCATATCTCTCTCACTTCAGATGTGCTTTAAAGTGGAACTTTACCAAAGGATAGTAGTAAGGGAAAAAAATAAACCTGAGACATTGCAAAGGGAGAAGATAACAACAGAAGATAAATCAAGACATGACCAAAACTCTCTGTGTAAATCGCTCAAGTTGTTTGATCCACCATGAGCCTGCAGGTCATCCTCTTTATTTCTGGCATACATGAAAAAAAACAGACAGCACTATATATATATATATATATATATATATATATATATATATATATATATATATATATATATATGTATATCTCTGTATATATATATATAATGTGTATATCCCTGTGTGTGTGTGTGTGTGTGTGTGTGTGTATATATATATATATATATATATATATATATATATATATATATATATATATATATATATATATATATATATATATAATATATCCCATAAAATCAGGTCTGTGGATTTGGTACAAAAATCATCTGACTCCTCAATTTATGAAACCACCGACTCCAGGTACAGAAAATTGCTACAACTCCTTATGCTGGGAACACACGGGTCGATCCAGCGGCCGGCGGATCGCTCAGAAACAGCCGTATCAGTCCGCCGACAGTGCGTACACACGCCGGATTGTCGTTGGAACGCCCACCCAGCAGGAGGCAACGACGGACCCGTCGTTGCCTCCAGTCCGACGTGTGTACGGACCTTTAGTCTAATTTTTACAAAGGCTATGGATTTGGTACAAAATACTCCGCCTCTGACTCCTCAGTTTATTAAAACCTCCGACTCCAGGTACCCAAAGTTTCTCCGACTCCACAGCCCTGCTTATAACATGCTTCAAACTATTATTGTTGAAAAGGGTGTAATCCTCCTACCGTGTACTCTGTGTATCATGAAGTAAGTTTAATGGACTTGCATAACTTTAAATGTACTTTTATCATCTCTTTCACATATGGCGATGTGTTATCAGCGATAAGCAGCTTCTGCCATTGTTCTGAGTTCAAAAATAACACTATTAATCGTCTTTTCTTCTGAGTTATTCAAATACAGTGAATAACTCCAGAGAAAAGAAACGAGTCACTTACACGCTGAATGGATGCAGAAAAACTGACTCCAATGAAGGCCTATGGGCCTGTTTCCACTAAACGAGATTTTTCTGATGCAGATCTTCCCATAGGCATTCATTGGAGTCAGTTTTTCTGCATCCAATCTGCGTGTAGTGGAAACAGTAGAGAAAGTGTTTAACTTCTACGGGTGAGAACATTTGCAGTATAAGGGTGTATACACACATTCAATTTTGATTGGCCAATTTGACCCCTTCCATGCAGTAGGAGGGCCAGCAGATTGTGAATGCTATGATCAGATTGTGTAGTAAGCTCTCATACCGCATTGGGAGTTGTAACGTTAGTAAATGATTGTCCAGCCAAGTTTGGATGTTATTGCTATTCAGTACAAGGGGGTATCAATCGATAACTTTGTGCAGTACAAAGCTATCCGACTGTCAGTCTGCTCCACCCTAAAGTGTTTGATAAAAATGTGGCACTGTGCCTGCCCAAGCATTTGCTCTCACATCCAACTGGGAGTTTAAGGCCTGGAACCCACTGAAATCCGCAAACGCAAAACGCAACCGCTAGCGTTTTGCCTGAGCGGTTTGCAAGCGGATTCATGCGAGTTTTCGGTCGCGTTTTGCAACAGTGTATTTTTTTCCTCAGCGGTTGTGTAGCGTTTTGCGTTTTGCGTTTTTATCCTGATTGGTCCTGTGAATAATTTTTAATTTTGTTACAGTGTGCTGAACCGCAAAACGCTAGCAGTTTAGGTTTTGCTGAGCGTTTCTGCTAGCGTTTCAATACTTTACATTGAAGCGCTAACGCTCCCAAAATGCTGCAGGTCCTGCGTTTGCGTTTCTGGGAAACGCAAACGCTCCTGTGGAAGTTGCCTCATCCATTAACATCAGCTGAGCGTTTTGGCAAAACGCTAGCGTATCGCAGTGCTGCCAAAATGCTCAAAAAAACGCTCTTGTGGGTTCCAGCCCTAAAGGCTCGTTATTTTGGAGTCACTAGTTCACTGAGTTGATTTAGTGTGAAGTGGCCTTAAAGCAAACCTGAAGTGAAAGTATTGTATCTATAGTCCTAATCCTAAACAGGACTTTCCAGGAATCCCATAGTCTTATTGCAGGTTAACAATTAATGATAATGGTTATTCAGCTCCCATACAGACAGATCTTGAACTATTGAACTTTTGATATATTCCATGTGCTAAACTCTCAGGAGTTTTATGACCCACAATTACTTATTAACAAGAGGTTCATAACTGCAGAGAAACTGTCATTTAGTGCCTTGGGTAGACCCACAAAACCCCCCACAAAGGTACATTCGAATAGGGACCGAACATCATGCACACGTTTATATCATTATGTTACATATCACTAAAAGGATCACTCCAGCAGAAAAAAGTAAGCAGTTAAAATCTGACACAAAGGACAGATTTTGGACTACTTCATCTCCTCATGGGGGGTTTCGGGGGTTTTCCTTGTTTTCAAAAGCATTTCCTGAACGGCAGTTGCTCAGTCTAACTGCCAAATAGTATGGAAGTGAGTGGAGGATGGCTGTTATCTTACTATTTTGGCAGTTAGTCAGGAAATGTGTCTAGAAGCAAAGAAAACCCTGAGAATCCCCCATGAGGAGAAGGACTAGTCCAAAACCTGTTGGTTCTGTCAGATTTTAACTGCTTATTTTTTCCGCTGGAGGGAGTCTCCCAAGTACCCTCTAACCATTTGAAAGGTGCAAATTGTCATACCGTTTGATTGTTGTGGAAGAAGATGCTTCTTCGACTTTCTTCTCTTTAACTGACGCGTTGAGCGATTTCCTCTGGCCTGGCAGGAGGATGTTTTTCTCTCTTTTCTCTCTTCTGGGAAAAAGGACACATGATTTACTTAGTGTCCGCGGGTTAAATAAATCTCTTCTCAGAGCTGCCGTAAGGGGATCGGAGTACTGCCGGTGATTTATAGCCTTTGTCACCAATGTCACAGGAACACAAAAGAGCAACGCACGCCTTACTTAAAGTGAAATACCGCTTTCACTGAACAATTGCCGTAAGCGCGTGTCAGCGCTGTACACGTCATTTCAACTTCAGCTGTGACTTTACGAAACTCGCCGCAAACACATATCGTATATCTTGTAAGCCTTGCGTCCGTACTCTGCTTACAGGTGTTCTCCTCTTCCTGCAGGAGTAAGGTCTAGTGCAGATCATGCAATCTTCACTTCAGATCTTATTTCTGATCGAGTAAATGTTCGTATTGGGGAAAAAATGTACAGCCCGTTGATTGCCAGCAACCTATCTGGCTGTGTGTTTAGCGGTACAAAACTAGGAAACTGAGCTGTAAAACATTCTGCCACTAATACTGGCGATGTTTAGAGCTGAACTGAAAGGATTGCTCATTCCTCAACTTTAAAGATAAACTGCAAAGTTGTTCCTGTACTTCATGGCGCACCAATATGTCCCCCTCATTGTATCGGTTATATTCCGATTTGTTTCGAAGTTTCTGATATGTATCGACAGGGGCGTCGCTAGCCCCAAACATCAGTGGCACGTGCCCCGGATCTATTCTGGGGTGCCCTGGATGCCCCCAGGCAGAGTCAGGCTGCAGTACCCATCTCTGGCCACTTGGTTTCCAGATTCTGCAGACATCTTCTCTTCGGTGCTTCTCCCCCTAGTGTCTGAGAGTGAATCAGACATTAGAGCTTCTAGCGTCTGATTCTCGGATGCTAGGGGGAGAATCGCCAGCTACAGAGGATGTCTCCAGACTTGCAGAGTAGATGGAGGAGATGAGTAGTTCCTCCCGCTGTGCTACTCTGCTGGGAGGGGGGTTCAGGGGGCAGGAACAGTGAGGACACACCCAACGATGCCTGCTCCCTATGGAGGCTCCACAGCTTCCAGCATGTTACTACAACACCCAGCATGCTCCATAGAGGCACCACAGTACCCAGCATGGCACCATTGCAACCAGCACGGCACCACACAGCACCCAGCATGCATTTTTTCTGTATTAATGGAGGGAGGCTTCATCCAACATTTTGCAGGGCAGGCCTACTAAAGCTGGCCACTAACGGTCCAACTGCTAGCAAAAAATCGTTCGAGCGATCAGAAATTCTGATCGGATTGGTTGTAAATAATAATCTCTGTTGGCGGACACTATCAATTATGAATGAGTGAAAATAAAATGTCGTCCGAATGATTTTTCGTCAAACCAAAATTTGGATTTTCCTTTTGGTTGTGATAGGAAGCAAAGATTGGTTCGTTGATGATGTAGTGAACGATGTATTACAATATTTCACTTCCGATCAGAATTTCTGATCGCTCAAACGATTTTTTGCTAGAAATTGGATCATTAGTGGCCACCTTTAGACCGCTGTTAAGTTAATATAAATTTGGCTCCACCCATGACCACACCCACATTCTGGTGCGTAGCTACACCCATTTTCAGCTGGATTGCCCAAAAGTGTACCGGAACTCTTAGGATCCTAGCAACACCCCTGTGTATTGAAAGATTTGCCAGAAGCAGTCTTTTCCACAGCTGCATATTCTAAATTGGATTTAAATGATCTTTAGGAAGGTGTTTCACATCTCCTGCTGTGATAAGGAAGTTATTCCAGTTATTCTATTGTCATTAGATACGTTTGGAGCAGTTGGTCACTTTTGAAGGAAGAAAGAAGCCTTCGCTATCGAAACGTCCTACCATAAATAGGGTCCAATTTCAGGGGATACCAGTGAAGCTAGCAGTCTGTTTTGGCTTCAGAACATTCAAACTCTATGCAGGTCTGCTACAAGGTAAGAGCTGTGGGCCCTTTAGCCATCAAAAAACTAATCAACAACTATGTTGAGGCAAATTGCGGTGGCTGTTTGTCATTTTCTGTCACCATAATGTTGTCAAACTAATGTCAGGCTGTGTGTGACCATGAATACACCTGACTTTCTACCTAGCCCTTGCATGGTTTCAAATAAGAGCCTGTCAGACAGGTTATTATTATTTATATAGCACTGACATCTTCTGCAGCGCTGTACAAAGTATATTGTCTTGTCACTTAAAGAGGAACTCCAGTGAAAATAATGTAATAAAAAAAGTGCTTCATTTTTACAGTAATTATGTATAAATGATTTAGTCAGTGTTTGCTCATTGTAAAATCCTTTAAATCCCTGATTTACATGGTGACATTTTTACTGCTGGCAGGTGATGTAGCTGCTGCTTGCTGTTTTGGCAATTGGAAACAGCTGTAAACGGCTATTTCCCACAATGCAACAAGGTTCACAGACAGGAAACTGCCAAGAGTACGTACTCAGAATATCTTTGTGGGAGGGGTTTCACCACAGTATCAGCCATACAGCGCCCCCTGATGGTCTGTTTGTGAAAAGGAATAGATTTCTCATGTAAAAGGGGATATCAGCTACTGATTGGGATAAAGTTCAATTCTTGGTCGGAGTTTCTCTTTCACTGTCCTCAGAGGGGCTCACAATCTAATCCCTACTATAGTCATCTATGTATGTATGTATGTATGTATTGTGTAGTGTATGTATCGTAGTCTAGGACCAATTTAGGGGAATGCCAATTGTCTGTATGTTTTTGGGATGTGGAAGGAAACCAGAGTGCCTGGAGGAAACCCACACAGACATGGGACGAACGTACAAACTCAATGCAGATAGTGCCCTGTCTGGGATATGAACCAGGAACCTAGTGCTGCAAGGCGAGCGTGCTAACTACTATGCCACTGTGCTGCCCACAGGTTATTGTCTCACTCCATGGCTGAGGTCTCCAGGCCTTATCGGCACAGTTAGTGTGGTTCAGCCGCGGTGCCGTGGTTAATGATTGAGCACCGTGAGATTGTCGCAGCTCTGGGAATACAGTAGCCGGCCTTTATGGAGTGCTTCTGCTGGATGACATCTTCAGTAAACTGTGGCTGGAATGCAATTGCATTTTTCACAGGGAGCTTGATAAGAACTTGGAACGGCTTCAAGAGCCATGTGAGAAACGCTAGCCCTGCTCAGACTCCATACAAGCTGTTCCTTTCCTCTTCCTCGCTGCTGAGCCGTTATGGGGTTCATTCACAAAAACTTATCTCACGAGTTAGCTCTCCTTATCTATCTCTCGCCTTATAAAATTACTCTTCAGCACTTTCTGAGCCTAAGGCTCCTTTCACACTTGCATTGAAAACCTGTGTTGCATTACCATCTTTTACCGCAGCGTCGTTACTGAAGGCATTGGTGTCTAGCACACTTACCGTGGCACGCCGGAAGTGCCTGATCTGCCGACGAGCCGGCGTGGGGCAAAAGCATGTTACCAGTGGATTTCCGCAGCGGCCGACCTAATGTAAGTCAATGGGTGATGCATACCTTTTAAAAGGGTGGTGGCACTGTGGCGTGCATGTGCAGAACTACAGAATATGACTGGTATCCCTGGGAGTCCCAGTGACCTACTTCCTGTCCGGCAAGATGTATGTCACTGGGCAAGCGGCATGCAGGGGGGTGGCGTTGCTATGCATATGTGATAGTGTATATTGCAATGCGATGGAGCGGGGCTCCGCACTGCGCCCTTAGTTTTCAATCTCTCAGGACAGGGAAATTTACAGTGCCTTTTAGACAGCTCTGCGCTCCAGGCGATCGCCTGTGGTGCCTGTGGTTTGAAACGCTTCTGGATGTATTCAAGTTTTTTCTTTTACATTTATTACATACAGTATATTCTAGCGGTACGTTTTACTACTAACCCTTGTGATAGATTGCGCTTTGCTGTTTATGTCTTTGTGTGCTTGGTCAGCAGGTAATAGCTGCCTCCAGTAGATGGATTCTTGGATTAGCTTCATCGTGTAATAAGTGTCCTGTTTTGTGTTTTCCTGAGATTTTCCCTGTCTCAACTTTCAGTAAATTACATTAGTTGAAGCTTTTGGCAAAGCAGGCTTGTGCAGATGTATATTATAGCACTGGAGGCTAAGGGTGAGCTGTGCTGGAAAAGCACTCTCCCAAGAAAACAGGAATAGCCCCAGGCAACCGGTGTATAACCCATCTAATACCAACTAATATCTCAGTGCGCAAATGTTACCTTTTTGTCTGACACAAGGCTGCTGCAAATAAAAATCTCATCTTGAAAATTTGTGATCTTACGACCAGAAAGTAGATGACCGGTTTAAGCTTCCATGCGGTTTAGATTGTATCGTCCTGCTGCGGCCTAATAGGCGACTCAGGTAGGGATGGCTGAAGAGCTTCGAAAACCCTTTGGGCAAAAATCATGGCGGTTGTGCCAACTGAAGGGGGATTCACAGTATTGCCTGAAAGCAGTATTGGAAGTACTATTGGGTATTGATTGTCATTGCCGGATTTGCCATAAGGCACTGTAGGCTCCTGCCTACAGGTGCCGTATGTAGGAGAGGTGGCTTCTCTCCCTGAATCACCCCCATGTCCCCCTCTTTCTCCCTCTCGATGCAGAGATGCTACTGCAGCACTCTCTTCCCTGCAATTTGCATAGCCCAGCCTCCCCTCCTCCCTAGGTGCACGCAGGGACACGCAAACTCCATCCTGCTAGCGGCGGTCCTGCATTATACCGGCAGTGTTCTGTCTATCGATGTCCCCATACACCATTCCACTTTCTCCTTCCCTCTGATGACTGGTCCTCAGGTGCTGGCAGTTGCACTCACCCTCGTCCTGCTAGTGGCGGCTCTGCAGACCGGTGGCATTCTTCTGTATTGAAAGGGTCCTCACTTGATGAGGTCATACTGCAACACCCTTATGTCAGGCCTCCCTTTGACCTGTAATCCCTGCGTCATGTCACTAACTGGCCTTAGGATCTTACACTCTAATCACTGTCTCATGTCATCCTCAATGTCATGAGGCAGAGATTAGAGTCTTGTTAGTGACTTTAGGCAGGGATTAGAGTTCAGGACATTTTTACTACGCCACATTTTAGGGGTCTCCTTCCCACTATACGCGCTGCCCTGCGCATTTCGGCAGCGCGTATAGTGTGTGACACGCAAGAATGGCGGAAGTGCATAGATAGCACTTCTACCGTTCCCATCATATGCGCTGCGCAGCAGTGTAATGCGCTATTGCACTACTGTATGCATTTTTGAGGAATCGCACCGCTGACCTATTCACTGTAGTGTATGGAAGCGGCAGCGCTGATGGCGTGTGATCGTACGCGTTGCGTTCCAATCGCGCAGCCATCTGCGCTAATTGACGTGAACAAGGCCTTAAAAGCACATTTAGATACCGTAATGGGGACACATTGCAGCTATTTTACCAGTATTTGCTTAGCGCTCTCGTTCTATCTCAGAGGTCAGGCTGCAATCAGGATGTGTGTCATGTATGACAGGCAGCCTGATCTCGGCCTGTACAAGTCCTCATTTATCACAATGTGAAGGAAACGCTGTAACTATAGACTGTTCCTTTTACAGTGTGGAGAATATACAAAAATAATTGTGAGTAGCAGCCATGGGGCAAAGAGAGGCCTTACCTCAGAGGAGTCTGGGAAATGGGGGTCAGGTGACCTCCAGCCAATGGCCTCACCCCAGAAGTCCTCTAGCACAGCGGCCACGACTGATAACACAGAACGCCGCCCAGAGGGCTGTTACTTGTTTCTTTGACACTGATTTGGAAATTTTCCTTCGCAGCACAAGAAAAGTCTTTCTATCAAGTTTTTAGTTGGCTATGAACATTCCTGGGAGATTTACTCAAAGCGTTTAAATCACTTTCTTTGGTCTTATGATTAAGCTCACATGGGTTCAGCAGTTAAAACCGCCAGGCTCACAGCTATAATAGGAGGCACATGAGCAGCTGGAATAGACACACCTCAGTGTTTCCTGACTATTTAGATGCCTTGAATGAAATCTTAGTTTGTGATGTGATAATGCGTCAATTTAATATCCCGCTCCAGGCTCTATTATGGTAACAATCGGGTTCCTTGTACACAAACCTCTTAAAGTGAACCCAAGGTGAGAGTGATATGGAGGTTGCCATATTTTGGTTTGGTTTTAAACAATACCAGTTACCTGGCTAACCTGCTGATCTATTTGGCTGCAGTAGTGTCTGAATCACACCAGAAACAAGCATGCAGCTAATCTTGTCAGATCTGACAATAATGTCAGAAACACCTGATCTACTGCATGCTTGTTCAGGAGCTATGGCTAAAAGCATTAGAGACAGAGGATCAGCAGGGCTGCCAGGCAACTAGTATTGCTTAAAAGGAAATAAATATGGCAGCCTCCATATCACTATCACCTCAAGCTCACTTTAAAGTAGTATAAAACTCAGCATTTCCTCTTTGTTACAAAATATTATTTACAGCATAAAATCTACTACCTCAAAATAATGGTATCAGAACATTTAAACAGTTAAACACAACTCTTCAGTGGAAAGTCTCTGGCCGCACCCAAGAGGTGATAACATTATCTTTTGTTTACATTCCTTTGTCAGATGAATTTAGTAAACATTAGCAAACTGCCGAAACTGAGCTGAGAAGCTGAAAAGTGATCACTACAAAGAGTTGAATATATATAAATACAGCAGCTGTACAAGAAAATGCAATGGCATCTTTCAGAGCAGATAAACATGACTGGCCACCACATGCGGAAGGGTAGGTAAAGAGCTGACTGGCCACCAACGTTCCTGACGTTTATATGTCGGAACCAGAAGCTGCCCACTATCCTATGACCTGGACCGAAACTTTCCCGCTCCCGGCTATAGCCCTTGTGGCCTTCATTGTCAAGTGCCACTAATGACATGTGGTGAGATGTGACATCTAAAACTCTAGTCTGCTCTGGCTGTCGTGTAGAAGTGCAGGATGTTAACGGCACTGAGATTTTCACTAGGTCAGAACATGCTATTTATTTATTGTGCAATTTATTCTGGAACAAGAGGTCGTGCTTGTTAGCACAAGGGGTCACCCTGCTATAAAACTTGGAAGGGAGATATAAAATGTTAAATCAAATTATTCTCAGTCTGTCTTGTTGGACGGTGGGTCATCGTGTGCAACACGTTCTGTTCGTAACCGTCTGTTGTCACACGTGGTTACATAATCGCATCCTTTTAAAAATATTGAAAATGTATTTCATTTCATTTTTCTATGGGAAGGTGTATAATAGGGTATTTGGATGTGGTTTTACTTTTTGGCCACAAGATGGCGATACAGAGTTAGTGTTCTAAAAATAGAAACAGAACCAAGTGTTTGTATTTGTTTGTATTTGTGTAAATACAGGGACTTAGATACTCGTGCTGGGGGAGGTGAAAAGGTTCCACAGTGAATCACAACGCATGGCTGGGGACATCAGACCGTGCAGTCTACGCACTTCTGATGTCCCTGTGGATCACATCTGCTCATGTTCCCAAAAAACACGCCAGAAATCACGGTATGTGGGTAAGAGGCCCTAAACCATTAGCAGCTTTAATAGCGTTATCTTGTTTGAGATGAGAGCAATGCTTTTTGACCTCAGTCGGCAGAACTCGTTGTGCTGTAAATTCTTGGAATGCTTTAATCGCTCTCTGTTAGCAGAAAATATAGAAACTGAAAGCAAAAATTCTTATTTTCTTACTATGGCCCCCTAGTGGCCATAAATACACATTACAGCAGTACTAATTAGAAGGAAGAAAATATAACAAGTAACAATTAAAAACAAATTCTAAAATAGGACTGCAGCTCTTAATAAATTGGCTGCTTAAGGGTTAAAGTGATACTGGATGTTCACCGGAGCTTTTCTTTATACTGCAGTATGCATACAAATGGCTTTGTTTTTGTTTTCTTTCATCAGATAACTTTTATCTAGCTTTTCTCCGTACAATATTAGAACATCTTGATAGAGAAATGAACCCCGCAGACAATACACGGAATGTACAAATAGCTGCTATCTGCTTCAAAACAACATCTGGAATGTGAGAAGCGCGTTTGTGCTGGAATGTGCAGAGTGTGGAGCTCCTAGCGCTGGACGGCCGTGTGTTATGTTGTAACTAAATAGTAATCTATTTGTATTCTTGGCCGTGGCACAAGGTAATGATTTGGCATGTGTGTGGTGCCACGAGAGGTAGTAAATTATTGCAGGATTCTGGGCAGAGTCACTTCTTTTCACTTTGTTTTATATTTTTTGCTGCATGACTGAACGACCAATCATAACGCTCGTTGAAGGTGTTGCCTCCTCTGCATGCCCTAAACTGGTGACTCTTTCAACTTCCTGCCAGATTATGCCCCTAAAACCACGAGAAATGCACCATGCATCGTTGTCCTATGACGGTGCCCTCCTGCCCATTGTTTCCAGGTCACAGACTTGAGCGTGGATCATGGGAAGGGAGGTACCACTTTGTCCTAACCTGTTCTTTGTCCTTTTTATTAGTAGAGATGGCCATGTCTAGGAGATCTCATAGAGAAGCAGGTGATTTGTTTGGTCAGCTGATAGATTTGCAAAGCTCTGATTTGCTGTGATCACACCCTGCACATGATCATGACTTGCAAATCAGAGAATTGCATATCTAGACAAGACAAGACAAGACAAATAACATTTATATCGCACTTTTCTCCTGGCGGACTCAAAGCGCCAGAGCTGCAGCCACTAGGACGCGTTCTATAGACAGTAGCAGTGTTAGGGAGTCTTGCCCAAGGTCTCCTACTGAATAGGTGCTGGCTTACTGAACAGGCAGAGCTGAGATTCGAACCCTGGTCTCCTGTGTCAGAGGCAGAGCCCTTAACCCTTACACACGCAGCCACCATCCAGCCTCTCCATGAGTTCTTTTAGACTTGGCCATTGCGATTTATTAGGGATGGGATTTGCAGCAGCATGGGCTTGCCAGATCCATACTCTCACCCAATACAGCCTAGTGGGACCTCCAGACTAAAAATCTATTCCGCAGCACTGAAAAGGCTTGGTGTTTCTTTAACAGTTTCACAGCATCAGAACTTTGTTTTTTTTACCAAAGCCTCATTTTTAGCTGCACAGAAGCTAAGCTAAGCTCCGCCCCATTAAAGAAAACTGCCCGGGCATTTTTCCCCTGATGCTGTGCAAAGCATGATAGGATTTCTGATGATGTTCTTGTTGCTTAGCAACTGGGAGGACACATGGAATTGTAGGCAACACTTGATTGAATATACAAATATAACTAAATAACTAAAAACATAATATGTAAATAAACACACCTTGACACCCCAGGCTGGAGGTTAAAGGCCGTGGCCATCTTTATTGGATACTTTTTGCTAACTAGTTGAGGTCCAAATAAATTCAATAAAAGATAACTTTATTAAATGAACATAAAAACCACTCATTATATGGTCCACCATTACGGTTCGAACCAACTGAAACCGAAATAACTCCGGAAGGACCCCAACTGCAATCCTCATCCACGCCTTCAACGTGATGTTTCACCAATAAAGACTTGACCACGACGAAGTCTATTATATCTTCAGGGAGTGGCGGGAGGGGAGCTCGCCCAGACCGCTCAGGAACAAAGGCAGCTAACCTGCCTACGGACCTGTCTTAAATACACTCAACTTAGCTACCATTGGTTGTTGCAACAATGTATAACCCCAGCAACACCTGGCAGATTTCTCCACACACCTGTAGCGACCAATCAGTGCCCGGGTCAGAACACCACCTCTATGCAGAATCCATCAGCCAATCAGATTCCCTGCTACCTCACAGAGGAAAAAACACATAGCCCCCTAAACTTATGTCCCAGGTTGCCACAATTCCATGTAGGGCCTATTATTATTCATAACGGCCCTTTTCAGGACAGTGGGAACTGTGTCTCATGCTCCTTGTCAAATCATTTCAACCAAAAAAATGGCTGACCTAATGAAATCACAAACATTTGCCTGTTCATTTAAAACAGGGTGGGTAAGAAATTACATTACCTATGTATTTTAATTAACATAACTAATGTAACTTAATGACAGTATGTGTGTTTAGGCTGAAGTTCCTCTTTAAGTCAGCTGGCCCGTGGTGTTCCTGGACCTGGGTGTTCCTATGGGAACATGGTTCGTGAACATGGGGTCATTGCAGACTGCATCTTTATTGGCCAACTGACTTCAAGTCAGAGGTCATGCTGGGCATCATGGGATGGATGTTTGCCGCTGGTGAACTCTCGCCGTGCCATATTCCAGCCCTACTTTTCATATTATGTGCTTTGAAGTAGTGTTAACTGCATTCATGGTGGTTATTCTGTACATTTCCCTGTCCATGTGCCTTGGAGACCAAGGGGTCCATGAGGGTTATCAGGCCCTCCAATTTTCTAGTTCATATAGTGTAGTTGCTCATGCCTACGGGTAAAAACCATGGTGGTGGTGGCCCTAAATTCGGATTACAACATTTGACCATAAGCCCCACCCAGAGATCCTAGTGACTTCTCAAAACGCTACAGAGAACGTCAAGGAAGTGAACAGTGGCCCTTATGCAATTCCCTTTTTCTCCCCATAGATAGTTTTTAATTTTCTGTTTAAAATAACTTTTCAGCATTGAGCAATTGAAAATGTACCAACAAGTGTTTGAAAAAGGTCTGTCTAAATTAGTCATTTCTTGCTTTGCTGGTGGCTCAAAGTCAGAAAAGGTTTAAGATGAAATGGGGGGCTCTAGGCAAGATAGCTGTTTTTGCCTACAGCTGATGGGTCACCTGGCTTTTTTAGTTAGATGTGCTTGGAGGGGCTAGCATCCACTTGGCCCCTAGACTCTCTCCAGGCCCTAGGCAACTTGCCTTGTGGATGATCCTGCTCTGCTTAAAGTGTACCTGAGGCAAACCTTTGGGTACAAACAGGATTACTTACCAAAGAGGGGGGGGGGGGTCTCTGGATCCTTCCCATGCTGCCCTCCCCCCCCCCCCCCCCCCCACCGCTGGAGTTTCACCACAATAGACTTGATTGTAGAAGTGACATCTAGAAGCTGGTGGTCTCCTTTAGGAAGTGCGAGATTCCCCCCCCCCCCTCCCCCTAGCACGGCTTTCCTACACGAAGCCCATGGTATGTTTTCCCCATTAGACGTGGAGAATGCGCGGAGGACACTGGCTGGAGCGCAGCAGTCGTACGGGGGGGGGGGGGCCGGCAGCATCTCTGGGGCATGTTCTCATGACACTGACTGTTATTTTTGGCCGCAGTATTGCTCCCTTGGTAGTACCGTATTGTGTTGCTGCCCATGCGGCTGCGATGCCTGCACAAGAACGCGCTGTGCACTTCAATCAGTCGCAGCCTTTTCCTGTTGTGCATCCCTCAAGAAACATTCGCTTCCTCCTCTCAAATGAAGTAAACACGTTTATATTTGGACCAGTGAAACCTCAATTATTTTTTTCAAAAAAAAAAAAAAACATCCCACGGACTTAAAGCCAAACTCCGTGCACAAAATCTATTTTTAGATCGGTGTTGCAAGACTTGTTTTTCTCTGCGTAATGAGAACCTTGATTAGCTGCTGTCCAATTACCAGAGGCGAGATCCTGGTAGGGATAGCAGTGCCTAGGAGAACTCACGGAGGAGCATGTGATCAGTTTGAACAGCTGATAGATTTGTAAGGTTCTGATTTGCTGTGATGACTGGTTGAAAGCACGATCACAACAAGCAAATCAGAACCTTACAAATCAAGCTGATCACATGCTTCTCCGTGAATTCTCCTAAGCATTGCCATCCCTACTGGCCAATGCTTCCGCTACTGACCATTATTGCTATAGGCTGCAATTTTCTTACAGAGTTTCAGTCTGTGCCTACCTCCTTGCAGTCTGATCAACAGAATGATGCAATTCAGGTGGCAAATACAGCCCTTGCCGCAGAGCCTGTGATTAGAGTACTGAAGCGATGTTGGGACTGATGCACTAAAGTATGGCAAAGTTACCATACGATGAGAGCGCATGGCAATTTAAACGTTACTAGTGCGGAAAAGGGAGCACCAACCGTAAACCCATTAGCGGCGCATGTTACTACGGTAATGCATAGGTTACCACGGTAACGCACATGCTGCCAATGGGTTAACGGCCCCTTGTGCTAGTGATGGTAAAATTGCTGTGTGCTCCCTGCTCATGACAACTGTATCGTACTTTAGTGCATTAGGACCATAATGAAATAAACATGGGTACAGATAGGGCCAGTCCTACTTACAACTTGTCTGTGTTCTTTTTATCTTTTTTTTTTCTTTTCATTGCAAGGGTTAATTAACCAATGTCTTGTGTATGCAAATGAGGCAGTCGGACCAGCCCTCAAATACAGGACTTGTCTGCTGAAAAGTAAATAGAAGCCAAAACACTTTTATCTGGCTGAATAAAAGACTGCCAATAACTGAAAAGTTGAAAAGGCAATTATCTATTTCCTGCGGAAGCTGAATAAACCAGATTTTATGCCACATTGACATGGCTGTAGTTCACACATCTGGCATGAAATAAAATTGGAGCCCTTAAATTGTAAATAACAATCTGAGACTCTAGGAAAGTCCTATTTACCATTACGTAACGTACAAATAATCAATGCCATAAATTTACTGTCACTTCAGCTTTGCTTTAGCAACCTGTCTGCTTTTCTAGTCATGTGATCAAAGTTTCAAGACAGGAAATGATGTCATATTTCAGTGTAGCGAACATTTGAGTTTCCTTTTGTAGGAAATGTGTAGAATTTGTCCCCAGTGACATTTGAACACCAACTAGTTGTGCTTTGTAATCTAATTGGAATAGTGGGAAAAACGAATGTATAAGATAATAGAGAACAGTTACTCAGCTCACAGTGGGTAAATGGAAGGACCACCATAGCGAAAAAAGTAAGCAGTTAAAATCTGGCATAACTGACTGGTTTTGGACTAGTCCATCTCCTCACGGTGGGGGATTCTCAGGGACTTTTTTGTTTCTGAAAGCATTTCGTGAATGGCAGTTGATAAGTCTAACTGCCAAAATAGTAAGGTACCAGTTAGCCTTCCTACTCGCTTGCAAAGGTATTTTGTCAGACTTCGCAACTGTCGTTCAGGGAATGTTTTTGAAAACAAAGACAACCCCAAAAAATCCCCCCCCTGAGGAGATGAACTAGTCCAAAATCTGTTGGGTCTTTCAGATTTTAACTGCTTACTTTTTATGCTGTAGTCATCCTGTAAAAAAGTGGACTGATTTACTGCTGCACTTGCAAGATGTCATCTGATTCTTACACATCTGCCTCATTGCAGTTTTCTGACATCAGCACCTGTGCCTGCGTTGCCCCGAGCGACCAGAAGCCGGCTGTCATTCCCAGACTATTGCATGATTACCGGGGAGCGATTGTCTGTGGGAGCGATTGGCTGCAGAGCAGTGTGGGCTCTGTTCCTTCGTGTAAGCTTCAGCATCAGGGCGTCACTGAGCCATCGTCACAGATGTGTCAGGGGCGTCAGTCCTGAGAGTGGCCGCTGTCAGACGGAGTCCAGGGGGTGTCATCTGCTCGGACTACACAGGCAACGTTACATAATCAGCAGAGGGGCGGACGTGCTGCCGTCCTCATACAGCATAATCCACACACATGCAAAGCGCTAAGCACATCTGAGGACAGGAGACTCTCTGCATTCTGGACAGTGGCTGGATAGGGCTCTGGATAAGGGTGCTGCTGCCTCTGACACAGGAGACCAAGGTTTGAATCTTGAGAAAAAGAGAGAACACCAAGAGCCCAATATAGTGTAGTATGTACTGGTAATGTATAATTGGAAGAGTAATCATATTAATTTAATACTCACAAACCAGGGTTACCAATTAGGCAACCACTGTCAAAGCAGGTAGGGAGATTGTCCTGACCCCACTCAGGATTAAAAAGTCGCTCTCTGTAGTAGAAGGACAGTTACAACCCTCCACCAAGGGTGGACTTGATGTAGATAATAGAACAGAGGCGCCAACAGGATAAAAAAAAAACACTAAAAACTTAAAAAACCCATCTTGGTAATAGAGGAGGCAGTGGTGGACTCACCTCCTCCAGGCAGAACACACGACTGTGGATTTTCAGTCAAAACAATTTTATTGGATACTCCAAATAAAGTGCAACGCGTTTCGCGGGTTACAAACCCGCTTCATCAGGCAACAGATAGGAGTAAACGGCATCTGCCAGTATCAACACTGAGCGCCTCTGTTCTGGCGCTTCGAGTCTGCCAGGAGAAAAGTGCAATATAAATATCATGTGTATTGTCATTCTGTAACATAAAACGTCCTGCGCTATGCGTTGTCATCACTTATCACGCACTCAGCTTCCACGTCAGATATTGTTCATTCTGGCATCTGTGGTTCCAGAAGCTGCCCAGGAACTACCATGAGGAGTTATTAAAAGGGGGGACCCTCCAGATGCTTTTTAGAGGTGTTAAAAATGGCGGTACAATTTCCGATTGGGGGGAGGGGGGCTCGGTGTACGGCTATTCCAAAAAACGGGCAAAAGATGTTGCATGCAGCTTCCGACACATGTATAGCTGCCCATTAACTGTACAATTTTTACATCCGACTCGATCTGCCCACACTATTTTTTTATGATCGAATTGTATAGAAAACTACACAGTGTGTGTCCCAAATCGATGTGAAACAATTGTTTGGTCGATTAAAAAAGGAAAACCTATCGATCCGAAAGTTGGATTTTATTATCGAATCGGAATGGAAAACCTTCTTAAATTGTTCCATTAACCTCCTTAGCGGTAACCCCGTGCTAGACACGGGGTAAGCCGCCGGAGGGTGCCGCTCAGGCCCTGCTGGGCAGATTTAAATTTTTTTTTGCTGGACGCAGCTAGCACTTTGCTGGCTGCGCCAGCACCCCGCTCGCCGCCGCCGCGCGCCCGATCGCCGCTATCCGGTGCGGCGCGCGGCCCCCCCACCCCCAGACACCGTGCGCTGCCTGGCCAATCAGTGCCAGGCAGCGCCGAGGGGTGGCCAGGGACTCCCAATGACGTCCCGACGTCAGTGACGTCATCCCGCTCCGTCGCCATGGTGACGGGGGAAGCCCTCCAGGAAATCCCGTTCTTTGAACGGGATTTCCTGATCGGAGATCGCCGAAGGCGATCGAAGAGGGCGGGGGGATGCCGCTGAGCAGCGCCTATCATGTAGCGAGCCCTCGGCTCGCTACATGATTTAAAAAATAAAAAAAAACTGCTGCGCTTCCCCCTGGCGGTATTTTTCATACCGCCAAGGGGGTTAATAGGAACAATCGATAATTGCCTTCCGATTAGTTTTGATCGTTCAGATTGCATCAAAAGATCGAATGTGAAGGAAAAATTTTACCTTTTAATGGACAAAGCGCTATTCGTGCTACTGGCGAGCTTCTGTTTGTCCCCTATCTTATTGCCTGATGAAGCAGGCTGTGCCTGCGAAACGTGTTGTATCTTTTGGGGTACCAATAATACATTTATTTGTTTAATTCAGACAATATTTTGAGTCTGCCTTCCGGAGGTAAGTCCACCACTGCCTCCCAGCAAATTTTAAAACTTTTATACCTTTTAACCTGCTGGCGCCTCTTTTCCCTTCTGGTAATTGCTCATAGCCACTTCTGATTGGATGGTTGTAGATTAGCATTGCTCATAGCCACTTCTGATTGGATGGTTGTAGATTAGCATTGCTCATAGCCACTTCTGATTGGATGGTTGTAGATTAGCATTGCTCATAGCCACTTCTGATTGGATGGTTGTAGATTAGCATTGCTCATAGCCACTTCTGATTGGATGGTTGTAGATTAGCATTGCTCATAGCCACTTCTGATTGAATGGTTGTAGATTAGCATTGCTCATTGCCACTTCTGATTGGATGGTTGTAGATTAGCATTGCTCATAGCCACTTCTGATTGAATGGTTGTAGATTAGCATTGCTCATTGCCACTTCTGATAGGGCGGTTGTCAATTAGCATTGCTCATTGCCACTTACGATTGGCCGGTTGTAGATTAGCATTGCTCATTGTCGCTTCTGATTGGCTGGTTGTAGATTAGCATTGCTCATTGTCGCTTCTGATTGGCTGGTTGTAGATTAGCATTGCTCATTTTGAATTCTTATGCATGACTTTGTTTTTCAGGAGCAGTTCGGAGAGGAGGAAGGAGAAGTCTCGGGATGCGGCGAGGTGTCGGAGGAGTAAAGAGACGGAGGTCTTCTATGAGTTGGCCCATCAGCTTCCTCTACCCCAGAACATCAGCTCACATCTGGACAAAGCGTCCATCATGCGTCTGACCATCAGCTTCCTCCGCACACAGAAACTACTCTCTTCAGGTGAGAGAATCTGGTCATGTGACCCAACAGAGCATGCAGGAGCCCATTTTGTACTTTGTTGTGCCCTGTATGGGGAGATTAGATGCTACGTGCCACTGAGTACTGATCAGAAGACTAACTATTCATTGAGATGAGTGTATTTGTGAAGGTCTCTTGCCGGGGGTCCTTCATTCATGCCAGTGTCTGGGTCGGGGGTCCTTAATTCATTCCAGTGTCTGGGTTCCTCCAGTGATTGGTGTAAATCTAGTATTGCATGAATTAATCGATTGCTTCCATTGATCAGCACTTGGTGTAAGCTGTTTTCCATATTCACAGTCATTTTGCTCTGCACACCTATCCGTAAAGGACTCACCTTAGGCCAGGACTGGGATTTCAGAACCTGCTTATAATTGATGTTTTGCATAAATCAACCAGTGAATTCCCATTGGGGTCAATTATTGTTCTGTTCCATATACAGGCGATTAAAAGACTTAATGGGAATCTGAAGTGAAAATAAACGAATGATATAATGACTTGTATGTGTAGTACGGATAATGAATAGAACATTAGGAGCAAGGAAAAGAGTCTGATATTTTTACTTTCAGTTATATAGCTTTATGTATAACAATGCATCATTTTGTCATATTTGCAGCTTAGAAACCACACTCTCTATTTTAAGCCGTAATACAAAGCAGAGCTAATGACCCTTTGCACTTCCCTGCAGTAAAATCGTATCTCAAGCTGTATCTCACTGTTTCTTGGCTGTTTAATGCTGGGAACACCTACAGTATGTTGCCGTAAATACCGGTAAAAAACGCGAACAGCAAATCAGGGCTGTGGAGTCGAAGTCGAGAAGTCTGAGTTGGGGCAATGTTTGGTACCTGGAGTCAGAGTCGGTGGTTTCATAAACTGAGGAGTCGAGAGTCGGATGATTTTTGTACCAAATCCACAGTTCTGGTAACTATTAAGGAGTCGAGGGGTCAGAGTCGGAGCTATTTTGGTTTCCTGGAGTCGGTGATTTCATAAACTGAGGAGTCGAAGTTGGAGTCGGATGACTTTTGTACCGACTCCAGAGCCCTGCAGCAAATTTACCGCAATTTAGTGTATATGCGTAAAGAGAATTGAAGCTGTGCAAATTGCGTTTACATTTGTGCTAGAAGCAAAGAACACGATATAGAGCAAAGACTACCGTCCTTGTTATCACACTTTATTATGCATTATAACCCAGGAAGAAAGTTGTATTGTACGCAGCATTTGGCTAAAGGTCGGCGCCGTCATTTCAAGGAAACACACATGAGATGAGTAGTATTTCCTCTACTGATTACAGGCTTGGCTTATGAAAGTTAAAGCACATAAAAGAGTGCAAAGAAATTCAATCAATTAATAAAAACGCCTCTGCAAATTCGCAGAACCAGCTACCCAGCCACGTACAAATGTATCTATCCGGCCTGACAATAAAAACGCGTATATTAAAGTGACAGGGAAGCCGAAAAAAAAAAACGTATGATGTAATGAATTGTATGAGTCTCCTATATTTTATTTTCAGTTATATAGCTTTTTTTTTACATATATAACATGGCATAACTCTATCATATTTGCAATTACAAACCACACACTATATTTTAAAGTACAGAGCTAATGACCCTTTGAACTTACCTGCAGTAAAAGCCTTATCTGAAGCTGCCTCTTAGGCCCTGTTAATATCTAAGCGTTTTGCGATCTTGTGTGCAATTTTTTTTTTTTTTTTTAGCGCCCGCTCGCTGCTTTTTTTTTTAAACCGCTTTTCTAAAGCGCTTTTGCAGATCGATTTATTTATTTTTTTTTATTTTTTTTTTAAATTCACTCCCTGACGCAAGTCAGGAAGCGACCTCTTTGATCCGGAAAATAATAAATACAATACAGAAGCATTTTTGTGAGTGTTAAGCGCTCTTCCTATGCTTTCCATTAGACCAAAATCGCCCCATAAAATGGTACAGGCACCGCTTTGGCCTCTCCGTGGTGATATGAACCGTCTCATAGAAATTCATTGCACAAGCGTTTTGTGGGCGATTTTGAAAATCACCTGCGCTGGAAAAAGGCTGAAAACGCCCCTAGATGTGAACGAGCCCTTACTGTTTCTTTGATCTATAAGTGCTTCAGAAAATAGCAGCGTCTCTGTCCCAAGTTGGGTCGGAGAGCTCAGAGAAGCTCTTTTGCATAGATAACAACTGACGTTTCTGAATTCTTCCTGTACTGGAAAATAACTCCTTGTACTGTAAATTCTTGGAATGCTTTGATGTCTCTCTGCTGGCAGAGTGTAACGATTGGTGTCAGCAAGAACAGACTTTCCGATTATTGGTGATCTGCAGTATCACCAATAATACAGAGGCTATACCTGATTATGTAGTGATCTGCAGAATCACCAATAATGCAAGTATAGCGAGACACAGGACAACCTGATGTAAAGATAGGGGTTTGGTGCAACAGTAATACAACGTATACAGAGGAGCGGGTGATTCAGACTGTACTGCAGCTACTGGTCACCTGAGGAGCAGGTGGCTCAGACTGTACTGCAGCTACTGGTCACCTGAGGAGCAGGTGATTCAGACTGTACTGCAGCTACTGGTCACCTGAGGAGCAGGTGATTCAGACTGTACTGCAGTTACTGGTCACCTGAGAAGCAGGTGATTAAGCTGTACAGAGAATCCCTCACCAGGGACTAGACTCACTGGTGAGGGCAGGAGAGTCAGACAAGCAGATTCGGCAACAACCGGACAGATACGGTACAAAGACAGAAGGCTAAATCAGAGTAGTATTCAGGCTGAGTCGGCAACAGGATCAGATAGGCAGAAGCACAGAATCAGTAAGCAGAAGAGTAGTCAAGGCTAGCAGAAGGTCATAACAAATAATACAATTCAATTACTACTTTAGCTATCAACAGAATCTGACTAAGGGCCTTTTTCCACTAGCCTGCGATTTGCGATTTGCTTCTGATCGCAAATCGCAAGGTACATTAAACTAATGGAAACTGCAGCAGCAATTTCCATTAGTGCGATCCGATTGCGATGCGATTTTGGTCAAATCACAATCGTTGTCCTGACGCGTTTTGTATGCGATTGAGCTGGACTATAATGAGTATAGTAGCTCAATCGCAATCGCATGGTGGAAATTGAAACGCGATTGCGATCGCGATCGCATTTCATAGTGGAAAAGAGCCCTAAGTGTGGATCCCCAGCTCCTGCTGGTTCTAGGCACACTTTGGGATCTGACTAAGGTCTGAGTGCTAACACATAGCATATGCAACAGCAGACGAGGCATGTCCTATATATACTGAGAGCGCCCCACAGCGCCGCCCCAATCACTCAGCCAATCAGGAGCACTGCTGGAGTCAGCTGACCGGCCGATCAGCTGACGCCCCTTCTATTCGCAATAAAGGTCCTATCACCTGGCGCGCGTAGCCCTCAGTCTATGTGCAACGGAAGGACCAGGCAAAACTCCACCATGTTATTGCGCGGCGGAGGCCGCCGGCTGAGACACGGAGACGGCCATGCCGCTCACCGCTGCGGCGGCATCTCCGCTATCTATTACACAGAGGATATAGAAAGTGAATGCATAAATCATCTGTTATTGTCTCACACTGCCCCCTAGTGACAAGTACACATAAATACACATTACAGCAGTACTAATTAGCAGCAAGGAAATGTAACAAATAAATAAAAAAAAAGAGCTGAAATAAATTGGCCTGGAGCACTTGCGACCCTCTAAATAAATTGTCAGTGAAAGGGTTAAGTGATGGGAAATCCTACTACATTGCTAATCGCCATAGCGATTGTAGTCTGTGACCATCTGTACACCCCCAGCGCTCCACACAGCACACAAGGACAATCACCCAGGCCACCTGCTCCCAGTAACTTCATTATCACCTCCCTTGTGCTGGTCTACCTCCCCTGCCACACGTAGATATGTCCGGAGCTCTTCCTCACCAGTTATCTCTGAGACACGATGTCTTTAGGAGCTGCAGCTGAGAGATAATCTGATTATGTTCTTGTTCGGTTGCCCTTTCATCCTGTGCTGAGGCTCCTCAGGTCAATCCCTCTCCACTCAGAGAGCTTCTCGGCTTCCGCTTTATGCGGAGTGCTGCTTTATTGCGCTTCTGCTTATGGCACCTGCTGTGTGCCCCGGGGCTTGTGGGTTGCTAAGCAACCTGTTGTGTCCTATGGAGGAGGAGCAGGAGGCACTCTGATGTGGGGACAGCTACAGGACGGTAGAGGTCGGCCGTCACATGGTTGGTTGTCACACCAACCATGTTATGGAAGCACTCTACTGGCGTACGTGAACTTTGGCCGCCATGGAAAATTGGGCGCAATAACAGCAGTATGAGCAAATTACATGGCGATTATTGATCATTTCTTGATTCCGCTTCTATTTTCGAACTTCTCGCTTTGCAATGCATTGATTTATTTTTTCCCCCTTTTTGCTAAAGTTCCTCTTCAAGCCTTTCATTTATTGGGTCATATTGTAATTCTCGAATTGAAAAGAAATATAAAAAATAGTATCATGAGTGGTCAGTGAACCTCCGGACTAAAAATCTACTCAGTAGCACTGAAAAGGCTTGGTGTTTAACAGTTTCACAGCATCAGAACTTTGTTTTCCTTACCAAAGCATAATTTTTAGCTGAATTTTTAGCTAAGCTCCACCCATCAAAGAAAAAAAAGCCCGGGCTTTTTTTCCCTGATGCTGTGCAGAGCATGATGGGATTTCCTATGTTGTTGTTCACGTTGCCTAGCAACTGGGAGAGGTGCTCAGCACACAGGACAGTTGGAACTGTCTCATGCTCTCTGTCACCTCCTTTCAACCAAAAAGATGGCTGCCATCATGAAATCAAACATTTGCCTGTTCTTTTAAAACAGGGTGGGTAAGAGATTATATTACCCATCTATTTTAATTAACATAACTAATGTAACTTAATGACAGTATGTTTGTTTAGGCTGGAGTTCCTCTTTAAAGTGCACCTTAACTGAGAGGGAAATGGATGTTTCCTTTTAAACAATACCAGTTGCCTGGCTGTCCTGCTGATCTCTTTGGCTGCAGTCAGGGACGGCCTTAGGTTTCCCAGCGCCCTGAGCGAATACACACACACACACACACACACGACACACACACGACACACACACGACACACACACGACACACACACGACACACACACGACACACACACGACACACACACGACACACACATGACACACACACACACATGACACACACATGACACACATGACACACACACACACACACATGACACACACACACACACACATGACACACACACACACACACACACACACACACACACACACATGACACACATGACACACACACACACACACACACATGACACACACACACATGACACACACACAACACACAACACACACGCACACACACATAACACACACACACTCACACACACACTCACACACTCACACACACACACTCACACACACACTCACACACTCACACACACATAACACACACACATACACATAACACACACACACATAACACACACACACTTCACCTTTTCTACTGAGATATCTCCTATGACAGCAGTTCCAACCTTTTTGAAGTCGTGACACATCACGCCAAATGCTCAGATCTCTGTGATGCATCACATATGTATAATAGAAAAATACTAATAACCACGAATGGATGGAAAGAGAGCATTATCCTGAATACACTTAAAAATGAAGGCTAGAACCTTTCAGGAATATGAATAAAAACAATCAGTGGGACAGTTAGATAAAAAGAACCCCCAGCATGCAACTGTTTGGCACTGACTACTAAAGGTCCAATGCTCCTTAAGTATGTGATAACGCCAAACCATAACAGCAGAAACCGTTTTGAAAGTTTTGAATGCAGGATTAGCATCTTTATCACTTAAAGGGGAACTGAAGAGAGAGGTATATGGAGGCTGTCATGTTTATTTCCTTTTAGACAATACCAGTTGCCTGGCAGCCCTGCTGATCCTCTGCCTCTAATACTATTAGCCATAGACCCTGAACAAGCATGCAGCAGACCAGGTGTTTCAGTGGTTCAGACTTATAAGTCAGATCTGACAAGACTAGCTGCATGCTTGTTTCTGGTGTTATTCAGATACTACTGCAGAGAAATAGACCAGCAGGGCTGCCAGGCAACTGGTATTGATTAAAAGGAAATAAACATGACAGCCTCCATATACCTCTCTCTTCAGTTCCCCTTTAATACACTCAGACCAGTTGCTGTTGAAATTTGATTTTTATGGCGACAATCCCGCTTTAAGAAGGGTTTGTTTCTGTACAGCTTGTCCTGAGCTGGTTGAATAACCGGAAACGGGCTACGTTCTGCTGACGTGAGTCATTTGTGTAGCGCATGTGAACCTGATGAAACGACTGTTTTCACAAAGCATTATCCTGATTGGGCCTTCGCGGTTCAGCATCTGTCCCAGACTTTTCCAAGTCGCGGCTTTGCAGAAGATTAATTGAGTTTGGTTAGTAAATATAATGGATTCAAATTATAAGCACACAATTTAGATCACAGATAGCCAGTGGCTATTTATCTTTGATGCTTCCCAGAGACTCGCTTGTCAGATAAAAACCAAAGTATGGTTCAAATCAAACGCGGCTAAACATGTGGGTACTGCGGAGAGAGGCGGCCATGTTCCCAGGTCCCGCTCGACCGCGGGGTGACCGGCCAGGTTACGGCTAATTCGAGGTTATCGCAGGATAATTCGGGCTGTGAGAGGGGGCAGGCCACTCCAGAAGAAAGCATTTTTCTTAATGAGTTTTGCCCAAGGCTTGGGGGTCTCTGTACGTTTTAATACATAAGAGGGTCAACGTCATAAGCAGGCAGTTAAGAACATAAGATTGGCTGACTCAGTCCTGACTCAGACAGGAAGTGACTACAGTGTGACCCTCACTGATAAGAAATTCCCCTTTTTATCTCTTTCCTGCTCTCAAAAGCCATTTTCTTCTAGGAAAGTGTTTTGTAGTTGGAATTTCTTATCAGTGAGGGTCACACTGTAGTCACTTCCTGTCTGAGTCAGGACTGAGTCAGCCACTTACATACCTGATATTTAACTCTTTCAGGCAGAGAAAGAAAAAAAGGAACACAGCCTAGTTATTTGTGTGCTAGGCACTCTACATACCCATGTCTATCTCATCATGTCACCTCGGGTATCCTTTAAGTGTTTTTATGGGTTAATGAGAAGGGCGCACTTTGTATGCTGGCTATCTGGTCAAGTTTTCTGGTCAAGTACATGAAAATGTACTTCAAATCTCAGCTCCAGACAGACAGCTAAATAAATACAGCCCATGCGAAATGTCTTAAGCTGGGTACACACGGTACAATTTTCTGTCAGATCGACGGATCTATTAGATCATTTACGACCGGTCCGATCGGATTCTAATTGATTTTGGGTACTTATCTAGGCAAAATCGATAGAAAACAATTTGGTCGTCTACACACGATGCAATTTTTTATCAGATCACCAGTCGATCTGATGGAAAATTGTACCGTGTGTATGAGGCTTTATGCTTAGTACATACGATGCAATTTTCCGTCAGATTGACGGTGGAATCTATTCCGCCAGGTCTGATCTGATTCCCGATCGTTTTTGTATGGAAATGATTAGAAAATCAGATCGGACCTGTTGGAAATAATCGATTCGTCTGTCTGATGGAAAATTGCATTGTGCGTACTAAGCATTACAGTATGCCAACACGGCTTTGTACCATCAGCTTTCACCCTTCTGCAGATGAGCCACAGAGCACTGGCAAAGCCCCTCCCCCTCCTGCTGATTGGAGAACACGGATCTGTAGCTACCTGTAGAATGCCTCGTTATTTTGCTCCCAGTGTATTGGATCCTGATTGGCTCACAGTGTTTGTGTGTGCAGCTGCAGTGTGTGTGTATAAATGCATGACCTCATTCATTATTGAGCACATTTCTGGATTAAATTTGTGTTTTTTTTTATTTCTTTTCATGTTTGTTTGGACTAACAGCTGTAAAAAAAAAAAATTACCTAAGTGGCTGTATCCTAGTCTCTAGAATTTTTGTTTTTTTTTAGATGCCAAAAATTCTTTGCGCTGCTTTTTTTTCTGCTGTTGTTTATACTGCACACATTGTTGGTGTGTCAGCCACTTGTGTTTATTCAGTCTTGCACAGGACAGAAGGAAGACCTAGATAAATGCCCCCTGTAAGTATTTTTAGAGTTTAGCCTATCTAATTCCCCCTCATCTGTGACCAATCACATAGGTAATTTGATCTCTCAGCTGTGTCAGCACAGGAATATCCTCTGCCTGGCTGAGTAGCTAATTTATAAACACAGGATGTTAACCCTATGTCTGCTTCCATGAAAGCAGGAAGTAGACACACTGCAGATTTATTGTAGGAGTTCTGTAAGCTGTAACAAAGAGAGTTTTTCTTTAAATGTTAAAGTGCCCAATCCCATACATCAGCTGACTTGGACGCCAATCGACCATCCAATTCGACTATTATAATCGAATTGCATGAAAGTCGGTGCCGCCAAGTGCATGCCCGACCGATAAAGTGACCAATTTCGGGACGGAAATTGGTCGCATTGTCGATAGCGCGTGCTGCAAGATGTCGGGCCAAAGTTGGTTGGTCGGGTGCGTAGCGGGAACGGCATGCAATTTGCCAATGATTGACGAGAACCATCCGCCGCCTTGCCGCTATGTCCCCCCCCTAATGCCCGCCGTGCCAAACTGTATACATTACCTGTCCGCGGCCTCCTCTCGTCCCCCGCTGCTCCAGGCGCAGCCTCCTCTTTAGCATACGCACGCGCCCCAAGTTGTTTCCTGTTAAGGGTGCGCTTGTGACGTCACACACATGTGCCATTACCAGGAAACTACGTGGGGTGTGCGTGTGTATGCTGAAGAGGAGACCGCGCCCAGAGCAGCGGGGGATGAGCGGAGGCCGTGGACAGGTAATGTATACACTCTGGCACGGCGGGCATTAGGGAGTTCAGCAGCGAGGCAGCGCACAGGGTCGATTTCAGATCGATTTCAGCCTGAAATTGATCGGTAATCGGCCTGTGGTGTATGGGCATCTGACAGATCTCTCTCTAATCAGAGTCGATAAGAGAGAATTGTCTCTTGGTTGAATCTGCCCATCACCGCTAGATTTATGGCTGCCTTTATTATGCTGTTGCTTATCTTTTAGCGCAGAGAGGAAGTTCTGAGTTCAGGGCCGCTGTAAAGGGGATCTAAAGTCACTTTTTTCTTTCTGAGAAGAATAATATGAAAGAAAAAGCTTAATTTAAATTTCATCAATGTATGTTTTTTTTTAAACATTTCTTAAAGCTGCATTTCCACTTGTGCGGTGCGGAATCGCCGGGAAATCGCCGCAGACGAAATCGCATGCGGGTGCGATTTTGCATGCGTTTTTCCCTGCGATTTCGCATAGGGTAGTAGGTGGGCGATTTTAACCATGTCACTGCCTGTGTAAATTAACATTACATCCTATGCGAAATAGCGGGGGGAAACGCATGCCAAAACCGCATGCGATTTCCCTATACATTGTATGCGATTCGCTTAGCGGTGTGCGGGGAGCGAATTCTGACGGCTCTGCCGTGCAGATTTTCCCCGCACACAAAACCGCTCAGCACAACGCACAAGTGGAAACAGGCCCATCCACTTGTATTGGCTGTGCGAATCCGCATGCGGAAAACGCATGCAGATTCGCTATAGTGGAAATGAGCCCTCAATGTATAGTGTGCACTTATATATTTACACCCACATTTGCCTAATGAAACTATAGTATGGCTGTGGTTTCTCTTATGTAGTGCTACACAAGGTACCCTTTTGTTATTTTCCCATAGTGCAAGCCTATGGGTCAGTTCTGACTCACTGGAAACTACACACTCTCTATGTGACTGTCACTCTTATCTCATCAGATGTTAATCAGGGATGTGTTATGATTACTTTAGGATTTAGAGCCCTCTAGTAGCTAATATGTAATATCTGTAACATAAATCTGAACACTAAATTACTAAAATATATATCCTTATTTAGTAGACCTCTTCCGCAGCGCTTTACAGAGTATCTGGCCTCTGTATAAAATTAACCTCCCCTAAGGAAGGTTTTTAAATAGTGTGGGGCATTAAGGCTCATACACACTCAACAAGTCTTTTAAAGGGAACCTGAACTGAGTAAAATTATTTAAAATAAACACATGATGTAGCTTCAAATGAATATTACATACTGAACGCTATCCGTTCCTCTCAGAAGCTCACCTTTTTTCTTCTTATAATGATCCCTTCCAGTTCTGACAATATTTTGTCAGAACTGAAATATACCAGTTGCTTTCAGTTATATATAATTATATATAATATAGTTAACTGAATGTGCAAGGTAATGTCCATGTTTCCCTATGGCTCAAGTGGGCGATATTACAGTTTAACAGTGTGCTGACCAGGAAGCTGTTATGGGGTAATGGCCATTTCCAAAATGGAGGACAGAGAAATCCATTGATCACAGTGGACAAACAGGACGCAGGAGTGGAGAAAGAGATGGAGCAGTAGACTACACAGGAGGTAAGTATGACTTGTGTATGTTTATTTTGACTTTCTTTTAATTTTCAGTTCAGGTTCTCTTTAAAAGCACGATTATCAAACAACTTGAAGAAGTTGTATAACTTTTGTCAAGTAAAGTTGGACAACTTTTGTCAAGATGACAAGGCTTTATCACTGATAAGGGGCGACCAACGACTGATAAGACGCAGCTCAAGTAAATCCAACAGTTGAGCTGCGTCTTATCAGTCGTTAGTCGCCTCTTGTCAGTGATAAAGCCTTGTCATCTTGATAAAAGTTGTCCAACTTTACTTGACAAAAGTTATACAACTTCAAGTTGTTTGATAATCGTGCTTTTAAAAGACCTTTGTTGAGTGTGTGTATGTGGCTTTTGGGGTGAAGTCAACCCCGGAGTCAAACAGGGAGACACTCTCTCCCCCTCTATCTTCCTGATAGTAATGGATCTGGTCATGAAGAAGACTTGCCTTGGAAACAGAACTGGACTACAATGGGGGCTGACACAACACATAGAGGATCTCGACATTTGCAGATGATGTTTGCTTACTTTACCAAAATTTCCAACTTATGGAAACAGTTATCCCATCTACTAGAGGACAACATAAAGGTGGGTCTGATAATTAACTGCAAGAAAACGAACGAGATGCGATTAAACAGCAACGTAGATCCTAAACGAAAGTTTCAGGTGTATGGAAAACACCTAGATACTGTGACTGAGTTTCAGTATCTGGGCAGCCTGATGACAATGGATGGTGGTGCCAGTGCTGATGGTAAAAGCCGAATCAAGAAGGCGAATGCAGCCTTTGTACAACTGTAACAAATTTGGAGGTCCCATGATATTTCCACGGAAACCAAACTGAGAATATTCCAGAGTAACGTGAAGACAGTGCTTCTGGGGCTCCCAAAGACTTTCCGAGGTCACCTTTGCCGGCGGAAGGAGCAGTATTTGACCAATTTAGGCAAATACTGCTCCCGGGGACAGCGCTGCATCGGGGGAGGAGAGGGAAGGCTCATTAGACCTAGAGCCAACTCTCTCCTTAGGTAAGTATCTGGTTTCTTTTATCATGTAGCGGTTCCCATTGGCTTTAAGTTTTGGGGGTGACTTTGGAGACTGCTCTCGATCCCCTCTTTATGCACTTCACTATCTTCTTGAGCCAGACCCACAGCTGCAGCAGTCTCAAGCTCTTACGTTGGTGTCGTGTGGTCTCCGCCGCAGTGCATGCTGGGGGATGCCAACATATTGAAGGACTACATCTCCCAGCATGCATTGCTCTGGCTGGGAACGTGCGACACACTGAAGCACCTGCGGAGTAAAGAAGATGGGCATTTCTTTTTGTATGTCACAAAGCTTTTTTCCTACATAGGTTATTTAAAATATTGTTTTATTAAATGTGTATAAAAAAAAAAAAATATAGAAGAGTCCCTGAACTCCGCTGTGCAGGTCTAGATTCGGTAAGGGATCATGTGTCACCTGTGTCTGATAAATCCTAAGTTACCAGCTTTGTTTTTATTTTTGTATACCGTATTTTTCGGACTATAAGACGTTCCTGACCATAAGACGCACCTAGGTATAGAGGGCAAAAACCAAGGGGGAAAATATATATACTAAACCTGGTGTATCCATGGTGAAGTGACATCTGGTGGATTATGCCCCCCCTTGTACCTCATGTGTCCCCCTTGTGTGCTCCTCTGCATGGGCACAATACAGGGAGTCCCCGCCATTGCGGTGGGTGGGAGGTTGGTATTGGCAGCGTTCACAAGTCAGGAACTCCCTGCATTTGGACTATAAGTTGCAGTGACTTTTTACCCCACTTTTGGAGGAGAAAAAGTAAGTCTTATAGTACAAAAAATACAGTAATCAGCTTGGTGAGCAGAGTTGTGTAATCGGCAATAAAACTAACAATGGATTTTGGAGATGAGACTGCGAGTGCTCAGGTCCCCCCAGTATCAGTTTAGCTGAGTCATGCTGGGTTCTGTGATGGAAAGTGTTATTTTGGTTGTATCTTTAGTCCCCCTGTACGTTGCAGTGAGTGGAGGGAAACGGGTAGAGCTGGGAATCTGTCCATACACCTTATCAGGGTATCCAGAATAGTGTTGGCAGCAGAGGCCGCCCTGCATGAAGCTCGGAGCTGGAGGCGGCTTTCACCTCTGTAACTTGGCGCAATACTTTGTTTCTATTTTAGACATTAACCATTAACAGAACTCGAGCTCAGAAAGACGCGGGGAAGTGAAGGTAAAGGCTTCTTCTGCCAAAACGTTTCACAGCGCCGTTCAACCTTCATTTGTGCGCCTGAAATGCTGCTTCTGTTTCAGCCGCTCTTTACAGCGTTTTCCGCTGATATTTCAGAGTATTTGACAGACTTGCGAAGTAAAAAGTCCTGAAGCTCTGGATCTGTTTACTGTAATCCAGAGAGAAGTATCAGGATTGTATTGTTACAGCAGTGAGGGCCCCGTAAGAGGGGGAGGCTGCGAGCTGCTGCCAGGTTTGGGCCAGCGTTGGATTCTAATGGCCGTGAGTGTTACGGTGTTTGCTGGTAAGATGTGTTGCGGTCAGAGTTATGCTTCAGCTGAATAGAAACAGAACTGCCATGTACTCCAGCAATATCTTCACAACAGCAAAATGAATAAATGCATTTTTATGTACTACCAATAAAAACATCCGTCTCTGTCTCCTCTGTCTCACCTGGCTCATCGTTGACAGTGCACAGCTGCATTCACTTTCTGGAAGAGGAGCGCACTGTGAAATAGTCGTGCTTTGATTGCTGCATTGCGCTGTGCTGTTAACTTAAAGAGAAACTCCGACCAAGAATTGAACTTCATCCCAATCAGTAGCTGATACCCCCTTTTACATGAGAAATCTATTCCTTTTCTCAAACAGAACATCAGGGGGCGCTCTATGACTGATATTGTGGTGAAACCCCTCCCACAAGAAACTCTGAGGACCGTGGTACTCCTGGCAGTTTCCTGTCTGTGAACCTTGTTGCATTGTGGGAAATAGCTGTTTATTACAGCTGTTTCCAACTGCCAAAAAAGCAAGCAGCAGCTACATCACCTGCCAGCAGTAAAAATGTCACCATTTGAAACATTTTTAGAATGTAAATCAGGGATTTAAAAGATTTTACAATGAGCAAACACTGACTAAATCATTTATACATAATTATTGTAAAAATGAAGCACTTTTTTATTGCATTATTTTCACTGGAGTTCTTCTTTAAAGAGGAACTCCAGTGAAAATAATGTAATAAAAAGTGCTTCATTTTTACAATAATTATGTATAAATGATTTATTAGTCAGTGATTGCCCATTGTAAAATCTTTCCTCTCCCTGATTTACATTCTGACATTTATCACATGGTGACATTTTTACTGCTGGCAGGTGATGTCAGTGGAAGAAGATGCTGCTTGCTTTTTTGGCAGTTGGAAACAGCTGTAAACAGTAAAACAGCTGTTATTTCCCACAATACAATGAGGTTCACAGACAGTAAACTGCCTTTCCCGTGGGAGGGGTTTTACCACAATATCAGTCATACAGCGCCCCCTGATGATCAGTTTGTGAAAAGGAAAATATTTCTCATGTAAAAGGGGGTATCCGCTACTGATTGGGATGAAGTTCAATTCTTGGTCACGGTTTCTCTTTAAACGACCACTATCGCGAAATAAGTAGCAGTTAAAATCTGAAAGAACCGACAGGTTTTGGGCCGGTCCATCTCCTCATGTGGGATTCTCAGGGTTTTCTTTGTTTTCAACAGCATTTCCTGAACAGCAGTTTTGCTGCCAAAATAGTAAGATACCAGCCAGCCTCCCTAATCACTTACACACTGTGTTGTCAGTTAGACGTTGCAACTGCTGTTCAGGAAACGCTGGTGAAAACAAAGGAAACCCTGAGGAGATGGACTAGCCCAAAACCTGTCGGTTCTGTCAAATTATAACTGCCTACTTTTTTTGTGATGGTGGGTCCTTTAAAAAGAAACTCCAACCTAGAATTGAACTTTATCCCAATCAGTAGCTGACACCCCCTTTTACATGAGAAATATAATGCTTTTCACAAACAGACCATCAGGGGGCGCTGTATGACTGATTTTGTGCTGAAACCCCTCCCACAAGAAGCTCTGAGTACCGCGGTACTCTGGGCAAACTGCCACAATGTAACAATGTTCACAGACAGGAAATAGCTGTTTACAGCTGTCTCTAACAGCCAGAGCAGCTAGAAACAGCTACATAACTTGCCCACAGTAACAATGTCACCATGTAATACATGTCAGAATGTGAATCTGGGAGAGGAAAGATTTTACAATGAGCAAACACTGACTAAATCATTTATACATAATTATGGTAAAAAATGAAGCACTTTTTTTTACTAAATTATTTTCACTGGAGTTCCTCTTTAAAGAGGAACGCCAGTGAAAATAATGTAATAAAAAAAAGTGCTTAATTTTTATGATAATTATGTATAAATTATTTAGTCAGTGTTTGCCCGTTGCAAAATCTTTCCTCTCCCTGATCTACGTTCTGACATTTATCACATGGGGACATTTTCACTGCTGGCAGGTGATGTCACTGGAAGTAGCTGCTGCTTTCTTTTTTTGGCAGTTGGAAACAGCTGTAAACAGCTGTTATTTCCCACAATGCAGCAAAGCTCCCACAGTGTGATGTCAGAACCATGGTCCTGACATCACACTGTGGGAGGGGTTTCACCACAAAATCAGCCATACAGCGCCCCCTGATGATCCGTTTGTGAAAAGGAATAGATGTATCATGGGAAAAGGGGGTATCAACTACTGATTGGGATGAAGTTCAGTTCTTGGTTATGGTTTCTCTTTAAAGAGGAACGAAAAGGTGAAAAAAATAAATCAGTAATGTACATTGTAAAGAGAGAAGTAATTATTGATATTCGCCATGTAATTTGTTTATATTGTTTGATCCACAATCGGCCTGCAGGGCATCATCTTTACTACTGGCAGACATGGGAAAAAAGCAAAAACAGACAGCACTAACGTTCTCACGGGAAAAGGGGGTATCAGCTACTGATTGGCATGTCTTGGTTACAGTTCCTCTTTCATGCTTCAATCCGGATTGGATTGCTAGCTGTTTAGTTAGTGAAATAGTTGCAGTTTGGATCGCAGGCGGCTCTGCGCAGAGGATCTGCATTGTATTGCAGTCTGCAGTGTCCCCGGCTGTCTGGCGTAGTGTACATCCCACTGTGGGCTGATGTATTCTGACACAGCAGGCTCAGCAATCCGCGAGACATCGTCATAAATGTACATCTAGCTAAGGAAAGAATCATGGCTCCAGCAGTATGGCGAGTCAGGCAGATTCTCCTGTGTTGTAAAGCACTAAACTCATAATAAGGCGATTATGCAATAATGTTATTTTTCTTCCTTCTCTTGCACTGCTTATCCGGTCATCTCACTGCAGCGTATAAGCTTAGCCTTGGTATATAGTGCTGTGGTGAACATTACGAAAAGCCGCGCGCAATCGCCAACGATTTTCGTATGGTCCTGCACAATTACTGTCAGTCCTGTGTAGAATAACACAAATACCTTTCTTTTGCTCTTCTTACTGCGAGCAACAGTCCCTCACCTCCACATCCTGTGTCAGGTCAGGAAAGAATTTCACACGTGGCTAACCCCCCTGGGCAGAGCCATTTGGCTACACAGCTCATGTCCCTAAGCCAGCTCAAACTGGCTGAGATAAAAGTTCCCTCCAAGCTCATAGACTCAAACAAAGAGAACTTTAATTTATTAATAATTCAAAATAGGTTTGGCACAGCAAGACAAAAATAACATTTCCTGATACCTAGAAATCAGTTCTATCATTCACCTGAATTGCAATTTTCTGGCTATCAGGAATCAGTAGAGAAACCACTTTATCCGGCCTGCGCAGAGCTAATGCAATAGAATAGGCATATATAGCCTCGTTTAATACAGGGTCGCAGGCCGCTTATGAATATAGTCTCGGATTTGCGATGCGCCAATCTGGGGCGGAGTCACACAGATTATTAATAATTGGTACATTTCTTGCTCTGAGTCTGGAGGTGGCAACCTTGCTGCCAGGAGATAACCCTGCCTTAAACACACACACTTTCCAGGTAGTGACAGCCCCAAAACTCAGGTCCTATAAAAGTGGGGCGGGACCAAACCTGCCCAGTTCTCCAAATTTCATCGACCAGGAAAGTCCATGCATGCGTTCAAGGAGAACCGACGCATGCTGTGTTCAAGGACTCTTCACTTTAATGCCTACTTTTAAACTGGACTCTGTTTCTTCATTCTCCAAATGGACTATCAGCCATAACTAAGTAAGAATTTTCTGATTTTATTCCTTTTTATTTTTAAGCTCTGTGTGTATATGTTAATTGGTGTATATAACTGTATGTAATGCATTTTTGTTATTAAACGTTTTAAAAATCGTTTAGCGGTTATGACCTGTTGCTGAACATACACAATCGTACCTATTCTCCTGAAATCGCTACCCTGTGTTCAGGTGTGCCTGTATAACCCGTATGCGAGAACCCGGCCCACATATAACGATCTGACCCAGGTTCCTGCATGCTGCTAAGGGTTAATAGAGCGTTCTCGAAGTCCTAGTATAATTACCGTAGCGGGCTGTGTAACTCGCTTGGTGGCAGATCTTTGAATTGTATGTGTGTGGTGAATCCGTTGGCATCCGAACGCTCCCTTCACGAGTCAGTTCATCAAATTGCGAACTCGGGTTACCCTTCGTGATGAACAAAATGACCATGTGAGGATTTCTGACGCTGATCGATTGACCCCATCCGCAGATCGGCTTTGCGGTCTGTGTCAAGTGCCTCTTCCCATTGAAGCGGTATAAAACCCTGACCTAATATTCAATAAAAACATGTTTTCCTACTTTTTTGTATGCCATACGGTTATTATATTTGCTTTTGTGCATAAGTATTATTATTCATTTAGAAAATACAAGTTCCCAAAGTACATTTTTTTGCTCAGAGAGCTGCCTTTGCATTTTATACATAACTGGTTTATTTATCTTGTATTGAAGGCAGAAATGCTTTGAGTGTCTGTCTGTGTTCAGGAGAGTCTGCAGTGTCAGAGAACTTGTCAGAGAATGTGATACATTTAAGTAAACACAAGATAACATTATCTCCAGTTCGGATGCGTCCAGCTTTCTCTGCACTGAGCTTGTAACTCCTGTGTTTAACTAATTGAATGCTGATCTAGTAAAAAAAAATGGTGGTAGTATATAAAATGTTGTAAATAATATTTTAGAGCAAAGAAGAAATCCTAGGTTTCATTCCACTTTAACATACGAGAGTTAGAGGAACTTTAACCACCCTGGCGTTCTAATAAGATCGCCAGGGCGGCTGCGGGAGGGTTTTTTTTAAATTAAAAAAAAACTATTCCATGCAGCCAACTGAAAGTTGGCTGCATGAAAGCCCACTAGAGGGCGCTCCGGATCCGTAATTCTGATCGCCTCCAGCGACCAGAATAAACAAGGAAGGCCGCAATGAGCGGCCTTCCTTGTTTTGATTACCTCGTCGCCATAGCGACGAGCGGAGTGACGTCATGGACGTCAGCCGACGTCCTGACGTCAGCCGCCTCCGATCCAGCCCTTAGCGCTGGCCGGAACTGTTTGTTCCGGCTACGCTGGGCTCGGGCGGCTGGGGGGACCCTCTTTCGCCACTGCACACGGCGGATCGCCGCGCTGCGGCGGCGATCAGGTAGCACACGCGGCTGGCAAAGTGCCGGCTGCGTGTGCTGCTTTTTATTTCATTAAAATCAGCCCAGCAGGGCCTGAGTGGCACCCTCCGGCGGTGTTGGACGAGCTGAGCTCGTCCAGACCGCTCAGGTGGTTAACCCAGGATTAAACTTCATCTCCGTCAGTAGCTGATACCCCCTTTCCCATGAGAAATCTTTACCTTTTCTCAAATAATGGGGTTTGTATTGCTGATATTGTGGTGAAAACTCCTCCCACAGTGTGATGTCATGACCATGGTCCTGACAGTTTGCTGTCTGTGATCCTCGTTGCATTGTGGGAAATAATGTAAGTATCTCCCTCTGCGCATAGAACGCTCTGTAACAAACATTCCATACAGATCACCTGGCAGAACTAAAGATGTCGCCGCCAGTGATATATTTCAGAGTGTAAATCAGGTAGAGGAAAGATTTTACAGCCGGCAAACACTGACTAAATAATCTATACATGAATATTGTGAACAGTAAGCAATGTTATTCATGATGTTATTTTCACTAGAGTGCCTCTTTAAGGTGGCCATACCTCAGGTGACTTGGTGACCCATCGACCATCCCATTAAATAATTATCGAGGGATGAAAATCTGTTCTGCCACAAGCATGTCTGATTGATGATTTGGTATGAAATTGATCGAATGTATTGATTGGACATGCTGGGAAATCATATATGAGGATTTGTGTGCCATTTCGGTGTCTTTTGGCGTTGGCTTCATGTCTATTATGTAATCTGGATAACAGAGTTAGAGATTTTTTTCTTACACAGCAAATTAGGGTCACCCTAAATAATTACACATGGATCTTTAAGTTATTCTCTGCGGCGGAACACATGACAACCGTCATACGACGGTGTTCATCGCTAAGAGCAGGGAATGATGGTCATTGCAGAGTTCATCTGAGGCAGCGAGTCCACTGACACAAATGTCACACGATAGATGGACGGAAATTGAGGCTGGTGCGTCTTCCCCCTCGCAGGGTACAGGGGGTAAAATACTACAGGATGTGCACTGGGGGACATTTATCAAGTGTGTCTGGGACAAAATATTAGGAGGTTTTTAGAAATCCGTGCAGAACTGTCTCAGCATTCTAAGAAATCACTAAATAGTGCAGATCCACAAAACGCTAGCGGCTTTTGGTGCGGATTGTGACATTTGGCCCCATGCACACCGAGCGGATTTTGATATGATCCGCCGGCCGCATCCGCCTGACAATCCGCGTGGCTAATGTATATGAATGGGCTGGTGCAAACTGGCGGTTTGCGGTTTTTAGAAAACCGCAAACGTGCAGCAGGATGCACGTTTGCGGTTTGAAAAAAACCTCAAACCGCCGGTGTGCACCAGCCCATTCATATACATTAGCCACGCGGATTAACAGGTGGATGCGGCCGGCGGATCCGCTCAGTGTGCACTGGGCCTTAAACTGTTCTTATATAGGAGGCGTTAGGAAGGTTTCACAGGCAGTGCAGTGTGTGAGGGAAATTGCTGTTGCTGTCGTAACCAATACATCTGCTGCATTGATACAAAAAAGAGACATTGTAATAGCATAAATATAATATTTATGGTAAATTATTTTAGGTTTACTGACAAGATGTAATGTAAATAAGTATACAGTATAATATAAATGTATTAGAACTGAAACAGTGGATCAATGCCCAGCACTGGAAGGGTTAAGCACAGAACAGCTTCACAGGACACCTGGCAGCAGGGGGGAGGAGCACTTCACAAATCATGCCTAGCCTGCACTGCACAAGCTATGTAGAAGTGCTAATAAGCTCTTCTTAAAGAGACACTGAAGCGAGAATAAATCTCGCTTCAGTGCTTATATTCAGCAGGGGCATGTGTGCCCCTGCTAAAATGCCGCTATCCCGCGGCTAAACGGAGGTCCCTTACCCACCAAATCCCTCCCTGTAAAATCTACGACCAACTTGGTCGTAGATTTTGCTGCTCCTAGAGACAGGGCTAACGGCTGCAGCCCTGTCTCCATGCGTGTCTATCAGCGGCGCATCGCCACCTCTCCCCCACCCCTCTCAGCGAAGGAAGACTGAGAGGGGCGGGGGAGAGGCGGAGATACGCGCTGACAGACGTGCGTGAGGCAGGGCTGCGGCCATTAGCCATGCCTCAATGCGGAAGAGATCCCCCACTGCACGGAGGGGATTTAGGAGCTAAGGGACCCCCGTTTATCCGCGGGATAGCAGCGGTTTAGCAGGGCCACACATGCCCCTGCTGAATATAAGCACTGAAGCGAGATTTATTCTCGCTTCAGTGTCTCTTTAAAGGGAAGGTCCAGGCAAAATTAAAAAAGTTCACTTACCTGGGCCTTCCTCCAGCCCCTGCCAGCCTTCCTCTGCCCTCGCTCCCGGTGTCCTGCGCTGCAGAAGCCGACTTTGCCAGGTTGGGCTTCTTTTGCGTTCCACCGTGCGGGTCACGTAATCTGGCTGACGTCATCAGGATTGTACTGCGCAGGCGCAGAACTACTGCGCCTGCGCAATACAGACCTGATGACATCTATCAGACCACGTACCCCGCACAAGAAACCGACCAGGAAGCCCTTGCGAGAGGTCGGCTTCTGCAGCGCAGGACACCGGGAACTGCGGCGAGGGCACAGGACGGCTGCCAGGGGCTGGAGGAAGCCCCCAGGTAAGTGAACTTTGTTTTTTTATTATGCCTGAATGTATCCTTCTTCAATCTGCAGCAGTTTAGAAACGGATTGTACGCTAAACTGCCGCTATTGAGAATGATTTTAGACGTTTCTTGTTATGCAGAACAGTCCCCCTGCTGGTTAGAACAGTTTGAGAAGAAAAAAACTGTCGGTAAGGGCCGGTGCACACCAAAACCCGCTAGCAGATCCGCAAAATGCTAGCAGATTTTTAAACGCTTTTTTTTATTTTTATGAGGCGTTTTGCTAGCGTTTTGCGGATTGCTGCTGCGGTTTTCAGTATAGTAGATTTCATATATTGTTACAGTAAAGCTGTTACTGAACAGCTTCTGTAACAAAAACACCTGGAAAACAGCTCTGAAGTGCCGTTTTTCAGAGCGGTTTGCGTTTTTCCTATACTTAACATTGAGGCAGAAACGCATCCGAAATCCAAAAAATGCCTCACCCAGGCATTTTTCGTTTCTGCAAAACGCCTGCCGCTCTGGTGTGCACCACCCCATTGAGATACATTGACCAAGCAGATCCGCAGCCGCAAGCGGATCTGAAAACGCCCAAAAAGCCGCTCGGTGTGCACCAGCCCTAATACTTTGATAAATCTGACCCAGTGTTTTTAATGATGCCCCACGAGAGATGTCACATAAACAGTGTGAACCACAACCCTGCCTCATATCTCTGCTCCGTAGCTCAGCTCGGTCTCGGGAATCCGTGTTTTCTTGATTGAAAATTAACCTGTGAACTCGAGACGCTGCTTTCTCCCACGGATTCTGAACGCCTAATGATTGAAAGTTTTCCAAGAAAACGGACTGTTCAGCCTGGGCGCTCGCATTGCAAAAACTTCACTTTTGTCCATTTGAAATAATGACAACAGGGTGTCCTTGTACCAATGGACTGTGGGAAAAACAAAAACAACTCCACAACAATACAATCAACCCAGCCAAGGAATAATAAAGAAAGATAATAGCCTTGTGATTGTTTTAGCCAGATTAGCAGTAGCCCGATTCCTTCTGTCCTGTTCAAGAGTTCAGGTGAACTTTAAAGTGGACCTGAACTCTTGCACAGGACAGGAGGAAAACGTAGAGAAATGCACCCAGTATGTAATTAGAGAGTTTAGCCTGTCTCATTCCCCCTTATTTGTGTCTAATCACAAGTTGTAATTTGATCTCTCCCCTGTGTCACATGACTGCCATGGCAGGTAAGCTCATTTGAAAGCACAGGATGTTAGCAATATGTCTTCTTCCATGTAGATTTATTGCAGGATTTGTATGAGCTGTAACAAAGAAATGTTTTTCTGTAAAGGTTATTATGCTGTTCCCCTTTTTTTTAGAGCAGAGAGGAAGTTCTGATTTCAGGTGAACTTAAAAGTACCACTATCACGAAAATCGTAAAATTTAAAGTACATGTAAACTTATACAAATAAAAAGTACTTTTTTTTCCCCCCGGAGTAAAATGAGACATAAATTACTTTTCTCCTATGTTGCTGTCACTTACAGTAGGTAATAGAAATCGGACAAAACGGACAGGTTTTAGACCAGCTCATCTGCTCTTGGGGGATTCTCAGGGTTTTCGTTATTTTCAAAATTACTTAGTAAATGGCAGTTGCTCCATCCAACTGCCCAAAAAGTGTACGGTGAGCAGGGAGGCTAGCCAGCATCTTTGTATAAATCTTTTTTAGTGAGTGTATTTATAAAGAATAAAAGCCATGCTGAGAATCCCCCATGAAGAGATGGACTAGCCCAAAACCTGTCGGTTCTGTCAGATTTCTACTACCTACTGTAAGTGACAGCAACATATGAGAAAAGTAATTTATCGCTCATTTTACTCTGCAAGAAATGTACTTCGTATTTGTATGTGTTTACATTTATTTAAAATGTTACACTTTGATAGTGGTCCTTTAATGGCCACCTTTCCCCAGTGACAGTGGTGTCTACAATGAGGCGAGGTAGAGTCCTCACTGGCTGTCTGGGCCCTGATAGAGCAGACCCCCCCCCCCCCCCCCCCCACACTTCCAGTCAGTAGCAGCGCTGTTATTGTAGTTCTGTGCCCGCTAATCCCGGGCTGTCCAGCTGTTTATACAGTGCAGGGCTCGCTGTGCTCTGGGAAACAGGAAACAGGTCTCTGGGACCGCGGGTCACGGTTCTGACCTCCGCTGACTAACGCTGTCATCCTCTTCTGGAAACATTAAGCCTCCTTGAAGTTTTGTAAGAGCAATTAATGATAATCCCAGGGGGAGGGGAAAGGTCACGTTCATAAGCAGCGATGTGCTTCTCGCAGTGACCGAATCTCCAGTAAGAGGCAGTCGCTGCGCATATTCGTATACTGCGCAAATCCCGTCCTCCTGTGTAACCACGGCTGTGTAGTCGGTACAAAAATCATCCAATTCAGTCTATGAAACCTCCGACTCCAGGGACCCAAAATTGCTCCGCCTCCTGAGGGCACTTTCACACTGGCGCGGTGCGGCATTTTGCCGCGGCCTGACGCTAGGGCAATGAAAGTCTATGGGGTAGTTCACATGGCATGCAGTGCGCTGAGGTCGGAAGTACCCTATGTACCGCGAGCGCACACCTACGTTACTCTGCGGCGAAGTTATGCAGGTCTATGGTGACGAAATGGTTTTTAAAATGAGCGCCACCAGTTTTATGCGGCGCGGAAGCGTATTTTAGCAGTACGCTCCCGCGCATGTGATCACTTCGGCCACAGGAAGTGACCGTCACTTCCTGCTTGGCAGATTGCCAGACGGAGATTACTGCGTACTAACGCGGTTATCCATGAAGGCCTGTTTTTGGCCGCACCGCTACTGCCAATATTCAGTGTGAAAGGGACCTTAGTCTAAAGGTGGCCACACACCATACAATTTTTAAAATATCTTATTAATTCAAGAATTGCAATCAGTTTTTCTGACTAATTGACTAAGGCCTCAATTCACTAAGATTTAGCAAACACTTTATCAAACGTTTGATAATTTACCTCCTGCGTAAAATCGAATTTTGAATTCACTAAAGTGTTAAATATTTATCAAATATTTTATTGATAAAATGTTCAATAAATATATAACATAATATAACACCTTAGTGAATTCAAAATTAGTTTTTACCCATGAGGTAAATTATCAAACGTTTGATAAAGTGTTCGATAAAGCTTAGTGAATTGAGGCCAAAATGTAACATTTTCAAAAATCTGACACGTAAAATTTTTCCTCAATTTAATAAAAATGATTTAAAAAAATTGCTTGGGTCTGTATATCAAGAAATTGGCTGTCTACCCTACACCATTCAATTTTTTTTTTATCACAAAAATCCACTACTCCCGATCGACTTATAGTAAAAACGGGAAATCCAATTGGATTTCTTGCTCGAATAAAACCAAAGCTTTTTAATTTTTTGGGGACAACTTATAGTTTTTATCCAATTGCCGTAAAAATTGGACCATTTTATTGTATTGTGTGTGGCCTCTTTAGGTGTCCGTGGCAGAGCTTGCTGCAAAAAAAATCTAGTCTGTCAGATGCAGCATATATGCTGGCTGCACAGTGTCCAATGGAATCTGAGGATATCTGAACATGTGAACATTTTCTAGAGACACAAAAAATACTTCAAGAGCCAGTTCACACAAACTGGTGAGCACACAGAGGGCGATCTGCCAGCGTTTCAGGTGCCACGTTCTCTTTTCACTGACTTGCCTGATGTTGTTTGATTTTGCAGTATGTCCGGAAGGCGACCTGGAGGCGGAGTCCGAGCAGCAGCTGGACAGCCTGTACCTGAAGGCTCTGGAGGGCTTTGTTGCTGTGGTCACCCAGGATGGAGACATGATCTTCCTGTCTGAAAACATCAGCAAGTACATGGGCCTAACACAGGTGAGACCGGTCGCCGGGGTCAGGGGTCGCCTGGGTCAGGGGTAGCCTGGGTCAGGGGCTTGCTTTTGTTGTTGTTGTTTTTTTCACACTCAAAGGGTACCAGAGGTGGCCTGTGACATGAGATAAACATGTGTATGTACAGGGCCAAACAGATTAATAACCAGGCACTGATCACTGATAAGTAAATTACAGCTATAAACGTTTTCCTGGCAGAATGCAACGCTTGAGAGCAGAGGGAGATAAAAATAGATCAATAGCTCATGTATTTTCACATAGGGACACTTAATAGGCTGCCACTAAGCATAGACAAAACAATCAACCTACTTTGTAAATGTTTAAATGTAAAATAAAACCATGGTATATCTAAAAAAAAAAAGGTCATTTTTTTAGGAGTAGGAGGATAAATACAGTTTTTATCTCATCAGTTTATTTTCCCCTCGGGTTTACTTTAAAGGCTGCATGTTACTCTTGCTTGTTGCTATTTTGTTTCATGTATAAGCGCAACCATACTTACACACTAAACCTAAAATGGAACAAGGTAAATGCTAACAGCCATCAGAAAGATATGTAAACCATACATAGGAGCAAAGTGATGGGTACTATAAGATTCCCCTGGAATAAATGGAATTGCCATTCTAGTACATCTTGCTTCCAGTTCCTACCAGACAGCATTTCCCAGCAGCCCTGCATTTCAGTGGAAACCAAAAGTCTAGAAGGAGGAGGTGGGACATCTGGCTCACATAAAGTACGCAGAGAGCAGCCATAAGACCTCAGTCTGCCCAGAGGAAATTAGCCGTGCTCTGGAGGTCATAAGCCTGTATGGGTAGGTGCACTGCTAGAGGCAAGCATGGGTTTCTGAATAATGATTGGAAGTTTTTAGTAATCAACATGGTGGCTTGCAGAATTTTAATTGGTCCGCATTTGGCTAAACTCTTTTAAAATTAGGTTCTAATTAATAATTCTGCATTTTTGCATTGTAGATTTGTATTGTCCTGTTTTAACTCCTTAGCAGATTCAATAGAGTTCTCTCAATTGATATAAGTGCAATGCGTTTAACTTCAGTCGGCAGAATTCCTTGTGCTGTAAATTCTTGAAATGCTTTGACCTCTCTCTGCTAGCAGAAAATATAGAGACTGAAAGCAGAAGTCCTATGTTATTGTCTCACACTTCAGGAACAGTAATTGCAATAATACACTATACTTGCTCAGGGCTGTTTTCTTTATATGAATTTAGTTGTTTTGCTGTCAGTATTTCTTGGTCATGTGCCTTTGCTGCTGTTGCTGTGATTTCTCTGGCACACTGCACCTCTTTATGATAAAATATTTAGCTGTCTGTATTTATAATCTATAAATATGTATTTCTATTTTTTTCTAGGTTGAATTGACAGGACACAGCATCTTTGACTTCACCCACCCCTGCGACCACGACGAGATCAGAGAGAACCTCAGTCTGAAGTGTGGTAGGTTTTTTTTTTTGTTTGTTTGTTTTTTTGTAAGTATGCAAATGTAACCATGATATTGCCTGTGTGCTTTTAACATTGATTTTAGGCGAAAAAGTATGCAAATTTGCATGGAAAATTTGCATAGCAAAAAAACGCATGCGAATCTCCTATTAACCTCCCTGGCGGTTTGTTAAAATCCGCCAGGGGGCAGCAAATACCTTTTTTTTTTTTTTTTTTCATGTAGCGAGACAATGTCTCGCTACATGATAGCCGCTGCTGAGCGGCATCCCCCCAGCCCCTCCGATCGCCTTCGGCGAACGGAGATCAAGAGATCCCGTTCAAAGAACGGGATCTCTTGGAGGGCTTCCCCCGTCGCCATGGCGACGGGGCAGGATGACGTCACTGACGTCGTGACGTCAAAGGGGAATCCGATCCACCCCACTTTGCTAGCTGCGTGTAACCTCCGATCGCCGCTGCTACCCGCCGCTATACCCGTCGCCCCCCCCCAGACCCCGTGCGCTGCCTGGCCAATCAGTGCCAGGCAGCGCTGCGGGGTGGATCGGATTCCCCTTTGACGTCACGACGTCGATTCGTGTAACAAAAAAAAATTATGCAAATCGGCCCAGCGAGGCCTGAGCGGTGCCTCCCGGCGGCATAGCCCGAGCTCAGCTCGGGCTTACCGCCAGGGAGGTTAATTACATTGTATGCGAATTGCACTCTGATGGCTGTGCTGTGCAGATTTTTCCTGAACAAAAAAAGCTGTTTTCCTGACAAGTGGAAACAGGCTAATTAAGTTGTATTGGTTGTGCGAATCTGCGTGCGGAAAACGCATACAGATTCGCAATAGTGGAAATGGGCCCTAATTAAGTGTTCCTGGATTTATAGAAGATATTGCAAAGGCTTTTTAAAGGCACTTTTATATATGCATTTAACAGCACTTTGCACTTGAATGAACTATACATTCAAGTTTTTTATACGTTTTTGCAAGATTTAAAAGCAAATGTCTGCTGCACCAGTTCTTCTTCTCCTCAGTGACCTACAGCTGCCTGCTGACACCCAGCCAGTCAGTGAATAACTCTCCCTTTACATGTGCATGCAGGGGGAGGAATGATTGCTCATTCAGCTGTTGCCACGCCTCTCTGCTGAGTCATAGAGGCATATTAACTAAAATCTGGAAAAATGACAGTGCACAATGCTAGCGGTATTTACGAGATTTGCGCTAAGTTTGTAATGCAGAACCTTATTTTTTTAATACATTTCTCCAACTTCTTTACCAGGAATATACCGTACTTTCTGCCAAAATACAAAAGTGAACTATGACTAATAGATTATGACTATGGTAGGGATTAGATTGTGAGCTCCTATGAGGACAGTCAGTGACATGACTATGCACTCTGTAATGTGCTGCAGAAGATGTCAGTGCTATATACTGTATATACATAATAATAATAATATGGTAGGACATTAGACTATGACTATGGTAGGATTAGATTGTGAGCTCCTCTGAGGACAGTCAGTGACATGACTATGTACTCTGTAATGTGCTGCAGGAGATGTCAGTGCTATATAAATACATAATAATATGGTAGGACGTTAGACTGCCTCAATTCACTAAGCTTATCTCCTGTCTTTAATAAGTCTTCTAGAGTTGTTACCATGGTGATGAAGCATGGAGTATTCAGGAAACATTTTACCTCAGGCAAACCTAAAGTTAACTCTTCTGTCTTTAAGTTAACTCTTTAATCCTTAAAATAACTCCAGAGTTAAAGACAGGCTGTTCATTAACTGCTTGTGAAAATAACTACAGAGGAGGTAACTTAACTACAGAGGAGGTAACTTAACTACAGAGGAGGTAAATTAACTACAGAAGAGGTAACATAAGGAATGAAGAGATAAGATAACTCTCTCACTGTGTGGAGGTACTTTTTCTCTTGCCTTATTATCTCCAGCATGATCTTAGTGAATTGAGGCCAATGACTATGGTAGGATTAGATTGTCAGCTCCTCTGAGGACAGTCAGTGACATGACTATGTACTGTGTAAAGTGTTGCAAAATATGTCAGTGCTATATAAATACACAATAATAATAAAAACAGAAAAGTAGACTGAAAACAAGAAAGCGAACCTTCTACCCCCGACAGTGACACACCCTTCTGTTTGCTGCACATGACATAATATAGGATTTTACAAACCTATTATTTTGTGCCGATGCGTGTGTCTACTCCTTTCACTTGTATTCGCTTCTCTCTTCCCTCTCCTATAAAAATACCTACAGTTACTTTAAACTAACCGACTTTTATTGGAAGCGAATTGTGATTTTTATTTTGCGTCTGACTCATGAGGATTTGAATGACGAAGAAAACTAAAGCTGGCCAGACTGATGTCAACATTCGGTTCCCTCAAAGTGATCATCCTAAACCAAACTAGAGAAAAATGAATACACTGTGCATATTGTGCAAAAGTCCGTTTATTTCAGTAATTCAACTTAAGAGGTGGAACTAATATATGAAATACTCATTACATGCAGAGCGAGATATTCCAAGCATTTATTTGTTATAATGGTGCTGATTATGGTTACAGTTTATGGGAACCCCAAATGCAAAATCTCTGACCATTAGACTATTGTGAAAATGTTTAATATTCTCGGCTCAAAGTGTCCGACTCTAATCAGCTAATTCATCCAAAACACCTGCAAAGGGTTCCTGTTCCACATATTAGTTTCACCTTTTAAGTTGAATTACTGAAATAAATGGACTTTTGCCCCATAATCTAATTTTTTTTAGTTTCACCTGTATTTGTGTACTGTACATGTTTCAAAATTCAATCGGAAAGGAACCAGAGAGCTGAGGAATATTTGTAAAGTTGGTGCAAAGTTTCCAGACTGAGATCTAAGGTTTTTCAATTCTTGCTTTAGATATTCATCACTCGGTTTATCTAACTCATACGTTTAGAATTGATTTGGGGTTCATTTTGTTGAGAGAATGGAATAGACTTCTGGGTCAGACAGAAAGATTGACCATTGTACGCTCAGCTTTATTGTTCTGAAGCTAGTCATTGGGCTTGATTCACAAAAGAGTGCTAACTGTTAGCACGGCCGTTTTCGCGTGAATTTTCGCATTGTGCGCGATCGTGAATTTTCACGCAAAACGATAACATTTTCGTGCGCAAACGCGAATTTTTGCGCAAAAGCGATATCAATTATGCGTGAAAATTCAAACGTTATCGATCGCGCGCAATGCGAAAATTCGCATGAAAACGGCCGTGCTAACAGTTAGCACTCTTTTGTGAATCAAGCTCATTGAGTGTATATTTTTTCTGCACAGTCCACCGCACAGAATTTCTGACAAGTGGAAACGGGCCCATTGATTATATAAAATCAACGTTTTCTGCATGCAGATTCGCATAACCAATATAATGGTTATGCGAATCTGCATGCAGAAAACGCTTGCAGATAGAGAGGCCACAACCTGGTTTGCCCCAGCTCAGGTTCCTGAAGACAAATTTTGGATTTCCTGTCCTGTTACTAAAACTTACAGTTACAGGAACTTTAGGAAAACCACAGTCTCTCTGTTGGTTGGCAGTTGACCATAATGGTTCAAACACTGGTGGGGGGGGGGGGGGGGGGATTTATCAAGACGAGTATAAAGAGAACTGGAGCAAGACTGGATCAGTTATGCAGAGAAACCAGTCAAAATGCCTAGTAACCTGTAGGAGAACAGAGGCGCCAGCAGGATAAAAGTGGATAAAAACTTTAAAATTTGCTGGGAGGAAGTGGTGGACTTACCTCCATAAAGCAGACACGAAAGACTGTCTGAATAGTAGTCACATTTATTAATTAGTACCCCAAAACAGTGCAACGCGTTTCGCAGGCCCAGCCCGCTTCATCAGGCAATAAAAAATGGGGACAAGACAGAATTTCAGCTACACCTGCTATTGCATTCTGAAATCTATTGGAAATCTGTTCCTAGTGTGTGGCACACATCAGATAGATTCCTGGCAGATTCGACTTTACAGGCATCTGACAGAAGTCTATCTGATGGTCGAATCTGCTACAAATCTATAAGTGTATGGCCACCTATAGGCACCCGGTATAACAACTGTATAAGTGTATGGCCACCAATAGGCAACCGGTATAACAACTTAAGGTGGCCATACACTTATAGTTTTGCAGCAGATTCAACCATCAGATAGGTTTCTGTCAGATGCCTGTCAGGTGGAATCTGACAATAATCTATCTGATGTGTGCCACACACTAGGAACAGATTTCCAATAGATTTTAAAATGAAATCTATCGGAAATCAATCTAAATGCATTATTGGACCATTAGATCCAATGCAACTCTATGGGCCATTGATCTGCTGCCAGCAGGAGATCGACCTAGATCTTCCATCCTGTTAGATCTAAATCGGCCGCAGATCGATCGAATGGGGAATTTGATAGAATCGATTTCTGATCTATAGAATCTATCGATCGATGGCTGAAATCGACCAGTGTATGGGCCCCTTTAGAACTCTTAACTGAAGATAAAACATACACCACCATCAGGAAACGCTGCTAATATAGAACAGAGATGAACACAGAGTGAATACAGGCAATCACAATACCATAGAGATCATTGCAAAACTTTACATACACAGTGACATCTTGTGGTTGCTTTACTATACTGCAGTTTAGGTAATAATGTTGTTACTACCAACAATTATTAAATTACTTTTATAATGCAGTCTTTTTATTTCACTTGTAGGTTCCGGGATTGGAAAGAAAAGCAAAGATGCGAACAGCGAGCGGGACTTCTTCATGCGGATGAAATGCACCGTCACCAACAGGGGGCGCACCGTCAATCTCAAATCTGCAACCTGGAAGGTAAGACTGAGCCCAGGTACTGCAGACTGAGGGTGTAGTGAGGACATAAATTACTAGAGGCTATATTCAGTTACACTGCAGGTCAGAATGCTGTGGATGGCTGAATTCTGTTCCTGAAGAATACATGGGGTAGCACAGCAGCCATTTGACCAGGTTATTTCTTCATACTTCTCTGGCTGGACTGGGACATGTGATATCTGACTTCTGCCTCCTGTTTTAACCGTAACCGGAAGCTAAACATGTCCTGCCAATCCCTTTTGCTGCCATAAATCCTTTTTATTGGCTCTGCTCACCTGTCCTCTAGAGGCCCCGCCCACTCCCCCCACATTCCCAACCTGTCGCCTCCCTTGACATGAACTCTTTGCATTGGTTTTGACTGCCAGGCAGTGGTAGTCTGTGTTTGTGGAAGCCGCATGGGACAAAGCCATATTTTACATGTCAGGTGCACAGGCGCATGCTTGGGAATGCTTTGGGACACAGAATGGGTCACTATGGGTCCATGCGGCCTGTCAGACCATAGCTTATAATAACTCCTACACGATCTGCACCATCAAACGGTTTATTATCAATCCATTAAAATCTGGTTAAAAACAAATGGTGGGTGAGTACCCTGTACCCAGTACTCACCCGTTATTTGTTTTTAACCATGTTTTAATGGATTGATAAGAAAGACAGACCGTTTGATGGTGCAGATCGTGTAGGAGTTATTGTAAATACTTGTGACTCCAAAGTTGATCTTTGGCACATCTCCAGCCATCGGTGCAGAAACAATGACTACAGAAGACCATAGCTTATAGACACACTCTCTCTATAGGAACTATTTGGATGGAGAAAGTTGAGGGGTTAAACAAGATCACTTTAAAGGACCACTCTAGCGAAAAAAGTAAGCAGTTAAAATCTGACAGAACTGACAGGTTTTGGACTAGTCCATCTCCTCATGCGGGATTCTCTGTTTTTTCTTTGTTTTCAAAAGCCTTTCCTGATATAACTGCCAAAACAGTAATGCTGGGTACACACGATGAGATTTCCCGTTCGATTTGCGGATCGATTCGATTAAATCAAACATGTTCGATTGGATTTCGATCGTTTTTTTCATGATAGGTATGCAAAATCGACGGAAAAAACGATCGAAATCCAATCGAACATGTTTGATTTAATCGAATCGATACGCAAATCGAACGGGAAATCTCATCGTGTGTACCCAGCATAAGAGACCATCCAGCCTCTCTCCTAACTTGCACATTATTTTGGCAGTTGGACTTGGCAACTGGTGCTCAGAAAAGGCTTTTGAAAACAAAGAAAATCCTAAGAATCCCCCATGACGAGAAGGACTACTCCAATACCTGCCAATTCTGTCAGATTTTAAAGGCTCTTACACAGTGGGACGTTGCGTTGCAGGGAACGTTAAGGTCGCATAACGTTCCCCTAACGCAACGCATGGTGGTGCTAAAGGTGGGCGCTACATAGAGCTGCGTTATGCTGCTCTTGGTGCGCCGTTTTCATTCGGTAGAACCGGCAATGATTCATATGAATCATTGCTAGCAGGCAGAAACCGAGAATGATTCATATGAATCATTGCTAGCAGGCAGAGAACCGAGAATAATTCATATGAATCATTTCTAGCAGGCAGAGAACCGAGAATGATTCATATGAATCATTGCTAGCAGGCAGAGAACCGAGAATGATTCATATGAATCATTGCTAGCAGGCAGAGAACCGAGAATGATTCATATGAATCATTTCTAGCAGGCAGAGAATGATTCATATGAATCATTGCTAGCAGACAGAGAACCAAGAATGATTCATATGAATCATTGCTAGCCGGAAGAGAACCGGCATTGCAGTGCAGTGAATATTAATTAGCCATGTGGCTAGGCAAAATAGCGGACTCTCCCCTCCTCCTCTCCTGCACACAAATGATAAAACAATATTACTGAGCATGTGCAAACAGTCTAACGCAGCTAAAACCGCGTATAACGCACAGCATGCAGCACTTTCTAAATATTGCTACACGCTACACACAAAGCAACGTGTGCACTGTGAATGTCGCACAGACTTACTATTGCTGTGCGTTAGTCTGCGTTGGAACATTTTCTAACATGCGACTTTAACGTCGTAATGTGAAAGAGGCCTAACTGCTTACTTTCTTTTTGCTGGAATGTTTCTTTAAAGCACCAATGGGGAGGCTGGGAAGACAGCAGCAGACGTGCCAAGCAGCTGAAGGAACTCATTGCAGTGACGCTGACTCAGTGCTGCCCCCCAGCAGCGCTCCGTGTAACACCTTCTCTTTGCTGTCTCAGGTACTGCACTGCACGGGCCACGTGAAGGTGTACAACTCCTACAACCCGCACACCCTGTGTGGCTACAAAGAGCCCCTGCTGAACTGCTTGGTGATGATGTGTCAGCCCATCCAGCACCCCTCCAACATCGACATCCCGCTGGACAGCAAGACCTTCCTCAGCCGCCACAGCATGGACATGAAGTTCACCTATTGTGATGACAGGTGAGCCGTTCGAGGGTTTTTTTTTTCCCCTTAAAGTGACACTGAAGCAAAAAAATGTATGATATAATGAATTGTATGTGTAATACAGCTAAGAAATAGAACATTAGCAGCAAAGAAAAGAGTCTCATGTTTTTATTTCCAGTTATATAGCTTTATTTATAATATTGCATTATTCTGTCATATTCACAGTTTACAAACTACATTCTCTGTATTTTAATCTATGAAACAGAGCAGAGCTAATGACCCTTTGAACTTCTTGAATCATATCGGAAGTATAATGTATAATATATAATGCATAATCTGATGTATAAGTGCTTCAGAAAATAGCACTGCTCTCTGACTACATTAGTCGGAGAGCTCAGAGAAGCTCTTTTGCATAGATAACAAGTGAAGTTTCTTAATTCTCCGTGTGCTGGAAACAATATGAGACTCATAAGTTTATTTTCACTTCAGATTCCCGTTAAATTCCATACGACTGTAAAGGGCTCATGACCTGCCTGTGTCAGTCTGCCATGTGACCCTTCACACAATGACCAGGCAGAGACTGACAGCGCAGTGGCTCGTGGGTGTGTCAGTTTGCAGCGCAGGCGGTAACATTTTGTGGCAGTAAACTGTCAGGCCATGTACGGTTTAACGATCTCTGTCTGGAGTTAAAGAGAACCCGAGGTGTGTTTAAAGAATGTTATCTGCATACAGAGGCTGGATCTGCCTATACAGCCCAGCCTCTGTTGCTGTCCCAAACCCCCCTAAGGTCCCCCTGCACTCTGCAATCCCTCATAAATCACAGCCGTGCTGTAAGGCTGTGTTTACATCTTTAGTGTCAGTCTCAGCTGCTCCCCCGCCTCCTGCATAGCTCCGGTCTCTGCCCCCGTCCCTTCCCTCCAATCAGCAGGGAGGATAGGGATGCAGGCGGGGACTGGAGTTCTGCAGGAGGCGGGGAGAGCAGCAGACTGACACTATAGAGATAAACACAGCCAGCTCTGACAAGCGGTTTGTCAGCAGCGTGGCTGTGATTTATGAAGGATTGCAGAGTGCAGGGGGACCTTAGGGGGGTTTGTGATAGCAACAGAGGCTGGGCTGTATAGGCAGATCCAGCCTCTGTATGCAGATAATATTCTTCAAACCCACCTCGGGTTCTCTTTAAAGAGAACCCGAGGTGGGCTCATGAAATTAAAGAAAACCCTAGGCTACCTGATCTGGGGGATAAGCAGATCAGGTATCAGCAAAAATGCCGCTCCCTTGGGTCACGCTGGCCCACTTTCACTTTCATGACCTCTGGGTCACGACGCTGAAAGGAGATACTGTGTCTCTCTCATAGCAGGCAGGGAGGCGGGGGGATCAGCAGGGGGCATGGCCAAGGAGAGAGAGCTGCCCAATGGCAGCCCAGGAAACCCTGTAGGAACGCCCCTGGCAGGGAATCCCTCTACCCATGTTTACCTCTGAGATGGCAGCAAATATTGTCGCTAATCTTGGGGGGCTATAGTGTGTGTGGGGGGGGGGGGGGCAGAGGCATGTCATGAGGCAGATAACGTGTCTCTCTGTCCCATCTGCCCCCTCTCATGAACCGCATTGGGTTCTCTTTAAGCTTCTAAGGGTTAATGCCTGGCACACACCGTGCAATTTCCCATCATCGATCATTTCTGGCAGGTCCGATTTTGATTTCCAAAAGTTTTTCTGATCACTTCTGTACAAGCAATCAGATCAGACCTGTCGGAAATCATCGGTTTGACCGTCAATCTGACATGAAAATGCTTAGTGTGTTCCAGACAGTAACAGGCACTAGTTTCGTCACTTGTTTGGAAACGACATTGTATATATAGATGAGGATAAACTATCACCTGATCAGATCACTGGAGGGGGTTCCCATTATATCATTATCTCTTTTACTGGCTGGCATCCTGTAAAGAGACATTTACAGACCGCTGTAGTAAGGAAGACGGCGGAGAGTAATAAAGATATCAGCTCTTTTTATGATGTAAAGCAAAGGTTTCCCGTTTATAGAGTAATCTGTGTACCTGTGACTCACCGGCCTCCGCAGAAGGCGTACGAGACGCACGTGGGGGTCAGCGACTGTTACGCAATGTGTGACATTGCTTTCACTTTACCAGTGACGTGTTCTTTACCTCTGCGCTGTGTCACCTGCAATCTATAGTCGTGTCTGACCTGCAGCCATTCTCAAGATTTCTGTTCTGCAGGACTTATACCGAACCTGAAGTGAAAATAAACTTAAGAGAGAAGTAATGTACTGTAGAACTAACCCTAAAAACTTAAAGTGTAACTGTCGGGCATAAAATCAAAAATCAATTCTTTATTTTTATCTGGTAAACAAGTAATAAGGATGCTAACCAAGGAAACCAAACGTTAAAATACTATTACTTTTCTTGTTGATAAATGATTATTCCCCAGTTTACCTGACTCTTATTTGGTACGCACTAAGGAAGTTGCAGGGCATTCTGGGTTGTCCTTTTTTGCTTCTCTACTTCCCCTCAGACTTAACTAATGCAGCCTGATTGGCTGAATCCTCTTTCCCTCCTGTTTTCCCCTCCCACACCTCTGTTCCTCTCTGATTGGCCAATATTTCTCATGCTGAGACAATGCACTTTCTATAGTGAAGGGCGGGCAATCCATACACAATCAGGCAGAGGAGAGTAACTTACTCTGAGTAAGGGAGGAAATTTCATCAGGATTGGCTTCAAATGGGAAATGCTAAGAAGTATTTTCTTTTTTTTTACTGTAGAAGAATCACTAAAATTAAAACGTGGGCAGTGCAATACATATGTTATGTAAGTAGAGCAAGTATTTAGCTACTTATATATGTGGGCTTTTTTCTGAGATAGTATGGCTGACAGCTCCTCTTTAACCAAAAACCCTGATTCTCATTTTGGGTTTAAGAGCTGAAAACCCCAGTCTGATGTCAGAGCCATAAGGTGGCCATACATCTCTTGACTTGGCGGCCGATCGACCATCCGATTCAAAAACTATGATCAAATTGGTGCTGCCAAGAGCATGCTCGATCGATGATGCGATCAATTTCGGAACAAGATCAGTCGCACGTATCGATCGGACATGCTGCAAGATGTCGGCCGTCGTGGTCAATCGTGTGCGGCGGTAAAAGGCGAGTGATAACTGGGTAAGCGACTAATGCGACGAAACCGCCAGAGCTGCCCCCCCCTAAACTTGCTAAACAACAGCGGCATGTGGGCGCGAATAGAAGAGGAAGAACCAGAAGATGGGTGGGCACTGCGCGGTGGGTGACACAGGACAGGTAATATATAAATGCGCACAAGATTTTAATGGAAGTCAATGGAAGCGTTTTTTAAAAAGCTCTCAGAAAGCTCAGGTGGCCAAAAAGGGCTCAGAAAAGCTCTCAGGCCTTGTTCAGATCGCGTTGGCGTATGGCGTTTTTTGA